>NC_065921.1:6583400-6883400 GCF_024586455.1 Bactrocera neohumeralis
TTATTTTTTTAATTTTCTTAATTTTTGTAAATTATTTTTTTTTAATTTTCTTAATCTTTGAAAATTTTTTTTAAATTATCTTAATTTTTGAAAATTAATTTCTTTAATTCTTGAAAATTAATTTTATTTTAATTTTTTTTAATTTTAGTTACTTTGTTAAGTTTTGAATGTAATTATTTCTAAGCGTTCCGTAATTACTTCAAGTACTTTAGCGTTTTTTCAAGATTTTTGAAAAAGTTTATTTTTTTTTAACAAAATGCTTTCTTTTATGATTTTTCAAGTGTACAAAATGCTTTATTACTTAAGACATATGTATGTACTATATGTGCATATATAAGTAAGGGTGTGTATATAAATTTGTAATGATTTACGGTACTTGTTTTTATTACTATTTTAAAGTTTGAAACTGTTTTGCTGCTTATTTATTGATTTGTTGCTAAATATGTTGTTGTTTTTTCAACTTTTTATGAGTGTCGAATTTTCAAGTTGTTGTTGTTGTTGGCTGCAGTTACGCAATTTGCTATTTCCTCTCGCCAACACGTTTGCTAATAACCTTTATCCCTTTTTTCGTTTTCAACTGCTATGTATATATATGTATGTATGTAAATGTGAAATATTAGTATCACAGTTTTGTTGTTGTTTTTTAAATGATGCCGTTATTTGCTCTGCTATTTTATAAATTTTTGCTCGAATTTAATTTTTTTAATTATTTTATGCTTGTATATGAGTTAAACGTTGTTGTTAATTTTGCTGTTGTTGTTGCTGTTGCTTTTACTGCTTTTCGTATATATATTTGTTAATGTTTATTTTTTTTTATGAAAAGGTACTATTTGCTGGTTATTTACTAAGTAATGGTTCTTCAATTTCAACTTATATATATTGTATATATATTATATATATATATATATATATATATGTACTTGCATGTATTTGTATATATAGTTTATATATGTGTGTAGATTATTAACTTTATATTTAACTATTATTTCTTTTTATGCTAAGACACTTGTTCGAACAATTAGCGAATTGTTTGAAACAAACAATTTTCAAACAATTTCCAACAAACGGTAAAAAAATGCCAACTCAAATCGTTTCGTAATCAGCTTTTCCCCAATAGTTTATGCATTCAACAAAACACTCGCTGCACGCTACTCATACGTAGTTGCTTTTGTTGTTGTTTGTGTCCGTCGACTTATACGCGCATGTAAATTAAATTATAAAATCATTAATATTTTTTTAAATCATCAAAATTTTTTTTTATAAAAATCGTTTCTTTTTTTATACAAAAATCATTAAATTTAGCTTTGCGCTTTTGTTGTGTTGAACATCGTCTCAAAGCCAACAACAAAGCGTTTAATAGTTTTTTTCGAATTTCTTTTTTGATTGCTCCGCTCTCAGCAGCACACACACACACCCATACACTTTAACACTTGCGTGTGTGTGGTTGTGTTTGGCGTCTAAGTGCCAACTCGCGCAGCAGTTTGCGGAATTTCTTTTGTAGAAATTTCTGAATTTTATTTCCTCTTTGGATTTTGTGAAATTTCTTTTCCCTTCAAGCGCGCTGCTGTTACTGTTGGCCGCTGCTGGTGCAGACTTTGCGTGCGATTTTCATTTGATTTTGCAACAATTTCAAGTGGTTCGAATGTGTATTGCTGTTGTTTTTGTTGTTACGGTTGCTGATGTTATTACATTTGGCGTTGTTCAGCTGCTGCTGTTGGAAATATTGTAAATGCGTTTGTTGTTGCTGTTGTTGTTGCTGACGATGACCAGCACTATGCGTGTAATTGGTGATTTTTTGGCTTTTGTTATTGTTGCTGCAGCTGTTTTTGTTGTTACAGTTGCTGCTGCTACTTTGACTACCGCTCACGACACCGCTGTTGTTGCTGTTGTTACTGCTATTGCTGCTATTGTTGCTATAGGTTTTGTGTATGTTATTATTATTATTGTTGTTGTTGTTGGTACGATTATTAGTATTACACTTTAACACTTTCACTGCGTTGTTTTGCTGTTGTTGCTGCTGTTGCTTTTGTTGCTGGTCACTATCATTATTATTGTTGCTGTGTCGCTGCTGCTGTTGTTGTTGTTGTTGTTGACTATGATTTCTCTTCTTCTGATGATCCCTTTGGTTCCAAATTAAGATTTCCAAAAATACGAAAATTTCACGACAATTTATTCCGGAAGACATTTGGAATTTATTTTATACAATTGCGGCGACGAGTCCATTTCAACTTTTATGGTTGTTGTAGTTGTTGTTTTTTTATTTATTTTTGCATTTGTTGTTTATTACTATTGTTGCGTTTTTTTATTTTAAATATTACACTTTTGCTGTTGTTGTTGCACACAATTTGTGGTTTTTGTTCTGCGTTGCCAGAGATTCATATATAAACGTTGTTGTTGTTGTTTTTAATTAATAAATTTACTTTTACGCCGCAATTTGTTGGTGAGGTCGCTTTTTGTTAATGAAGAAATTTTTCAATAAAATTATTTGTGGTTTTGTCAAGCGATTTTGTTTAGTAGTGTTGTTGGTTGGATTATTCGAAAAGTGTATAAGGGGTATGGATTGTTCGTTTATAAAATAACAAGCAATATTTTACATTTTAGCTAAATTGACTAGAAGTTAACGGTACGCGATTGTCTGTTGGCTGGTCAAGTGTTGAAGGTAAAATGGACGCGTGTGAGAAGGATTGTTCACGCATGTGAAATGAGAATAGCTATGGATGCATATGTATATATGTATATATATATATGTACGTACATATATGCTTGTATTTTTGTATAATCTGGATAACCAGTTCAGCATACCTCCATATTTGAGAGCTCATACATATAGTGGGCCTCACAATTATTCAGGCCGAAATTGAACTTCGTGCCAAGAGGCTTAAAGCACTGATGTTAGAGGCTGCTATATACATTAGTGTTGATAAACAAAACACAATATGTTTTTTTTCTAAAAAAGTCGCTCCAATATGCGTTCTTAATTGTAAAGGAAGGTCCTGTGACTTGCAGCTTTCCTATTTTTTCTTATTATAGATACTTGTAAGATAGAAAAACGCAAACCTCGCTTCCAACTACTTTAAAAAATTCAACGCTTTCAAAAATGGTCTACCTTTATGTTTTCATTAATCTGCCCGCTTAAAATATATTTATGGTTGAAGCTTGAATATTTTAAATAAAATTTTTCTCTTATGATATTTATAACTCAATGAAAAAATAACTTTCAATTGCAAAACTTGGTTTGTAGCAAATTTCCTTTCTCCACAAAAAATGTGTCTCATAATTAAAAAAAAGTCCCCAGCGCTCATGATTAGATTTTTTGGCTTCCCCGAGCGTTCGTTCGGCCTTAGTAAATCGAAAAAAAACTATCCCAGCTGTTCAAACATTGCCTCTAGAGAACGAAGCCTGCTAGATTTTAAGCCTAGACTAGCAAATTTACAAAACTCATAAGTTTTTTGCAATTCCTAAAACCAGCTAGAACAAGTTCAATGTTATCAGTCACTGTTTATATGCCTCAATGCGCTTGAGGGATGCTGCTTTTTTATCAATTGATGAGCAAATATTGGAGCCGGTTTGTTTATTGTTGGAGTTCCTAGCACACATTAATGTCATAGATATGAAAACATGTATATCCAACAGCACAACCAGCATTGTTGTTGCTATCGCTTACTCTGAGTACAAAGCATGATAAGCGAAGGCGTACACGAAAGTTACATACATATGTATATACACACGAGTAAGTAAATATCTATAGATATACATAGATATATGTATGTGGATGCATAACATGTGAATGAATGCATTACAGCTATGAAAAAAATAAAAATATCCACCTACATATACATACATACATGCAAGCTTCAAGTCGGCCAAATCGCCTTACTATATGCTTCAACTATCAAAAACTGCCAACAAACATTTGCCGCTTGTTGTGGGTGTGTTAGCATATGCATTTATAATGAGTACACGCACTCCCTTATATGCATATATACATACGCTTTCATGTACAGAAATATATAAATCCACACGGCACTTATTTGTGTTTATACATACATACATATATGTATATGAATTTCTATGAATGTTTATGTGCGGCTTGGTGCATGTATGGGTTGCTTGGCAGCGAAAAATCGATAAATAAACGATTGTGGGTGCTTCCGCGTATCACGTGCATATTGCTTCAGTACATATGTACATACATGCATATATACATACATATGTATATATGTATACACAAAACGTGAATTTTTGTTTGATATATATATTTTGCTATAGATTTTGATTACAATAACTAAGAGTTGGAATTAAGTCAGAAAATATTAATAATAGAAAAAAATATTTTAGAAAAATTTATAAAAAAAAAATATTTAGATATATGTACATGTGGACATACATATATAAATAAAATAAAAAAACTCAATAAAATAACTTAACAATAAAAAATTTTTAAAGACAAAATAAAAAAAATCTAAATAGAGAATTAAAAAAAAATTAAATAAAAAATAATAAATGTATTTTAAAAAAATACAACAAAAAACAAAAAAAAAATATTTCAATATTACAAAAAGAAAATAAAAAGTATTAAAAAACATATTTGATACAAATTTATAAAATATACATATGTATGAATATAAATAAAATTAAGAAAAAATAAAAATAAATTAAAAATAAAATTATTAAAAAGATATAGATATTAAAAAAAATATTATAAAAAATATATTAAAAAAAATTAAAAAAAGGAAAAAATTGTAAAAAAAATAAAGAGAAATAATAACAAAATATATTTTAAAAACATCAAAAAAATTTACATTTGTATAAAAAGAAATATAAAAAATAAAACAATATTTTTAAAAAAAATTTCAATGCTAAAAAATGATATTAAAAAATATGCTCCTAATTATTTTCTTTTAAATTTGTTTTAATTATAAAACTAATTATGTATATACATAAATAAAAAAAATACAAAATAAAAACAAATGAAAAACAAAAATATTTTTAACAAATTATTAAAAACAAACTTTTAATAAATAAAGAAAAAATAATAATTAAAAAATCTATTTTAAAAATATCAAAAAATATATGTATATAAAAAACATTAAAAAAAATTAGAAAATAATTTTAAAAAATGTTCAATGTTAAAAAATTTAAAAAAAATATGTACTTAATTATTTTTTCAACAAACTGAATTTATTTTTATAACAAGATCTAAAACTATTCCCTAACTTTGGTTACTGCTCAAGTGAAGGCGAGTTTAATGTAATTAATTTTTGTCGAAAACGCGTTACCAAGTGAATGGTAACGTCGGCCCATAAACAAAATTTTCAGAAACTGTGATCCATTTAAATGCTTTATTTTTGAAAAAATTTAAAATTTTTACACCGAGAGGGGGTTCATAAGGTCTAACCCACTAATAAACCAATAAATCCAATAAACTTTGTAAAAGATTTCAGGGTTTAGAGAGAGAATATAGTCTAATAATCTTCGTAGAAACCAATTGCAAGCTCCTTTTTAAGAAAATGTGTACATACATACATAAGTATGCATATTTTTGGAAATCCAACTTCTATAATACACTGCTTACATACCCCTGGAAATGCAATAAATTTAACTCACAGCTCATAATTAAAATAATAAGCAAAAGCCACATTTATACGCGTATTTCCATTTCCATTTAAAGCAGAGGTGTTGATGGCTTTTGGTAATTTAAGAGCGCTATTTCCTACAGATATTTAAAGATATTTCATTAAATATTAAAGCTTGCTGTAAGTAGACACACATACACACATACAAATGTATACAAAATAATTTAATTCAATGAATCACTGCTGACCCAACAAAAATGGCTTGATATGCCTGCAGTGTGTGAATGTGGAATCTCTGCAACATACAACAAAAAAAGCACACACAACAACAGCAGCGGCAACAGTAAAAAAACGAGGAAGCCAACACACACACTCACACACAAACAACGTGAATGGAAATATACAGAGAAAAAGAACAGGAAAACAGCAACAATGCACATAGCACAACAGCAGGGGCCCAAAAGTTCTATGACCTAAAGCTCCATTCGGCGTTGGTGACAGCGCACAGAAGAGCAAAACAACAGGCCAAACGCGGGCATAAGCACAGATACAGGCATAAAAAGAAATGCACAAATACAAACATATAAAAAACACACACACTTACATACTAGATATTGAGTTTCATACATACATACATATTCATTTATATATAACTGTGTTTGTATATACATATGTAAACGTATATATGTAAAAATGTGTATATATAGCGCAAGTATAGATATGTATGAATGTATGTATGTACGTAACGGTGTATATGTACGACAGTATGTACTAAATGTTTCGAATATGTAACCATAGTGAGGTATCCAAAGGCGGCCAGAATACCGGTATCTAACCGAATATAAACATGTTTACACTGTTGTCTAACAAGCACTTTACATATACACACACATACCTAAGTGTGTATACTACAGAAAAATTTGTACATACATATGTATGTATGCGCATACTTGTTGGTAAGTGCGATTGGCACGCTACCACCAGCTGGAGCTGGAGTGCCGTGGAATGGGTGGAATACATACATACGTCACCATGATTTGAGCCGCCAGCGTACGGAGAACGGCGCACAGCAATTCAAGCGACTCTAGGGCAGCCAACTGAACTGAATAATCATAGAGGCAGAGCTAAACAGTTATTTCTTTAAATGTCTGCAAGTAACATAGATATGTGTGTGTGTGTGTGCAACGCCATCGTCAGCAAGTTACAGTTACAACAGCGAGCCGCTAGAACATCATCACTAACAGCAACGGCAACAACAGCAGTAAGAGTAACAACAGTTGCAATACTAACAACAACAATCGACCCAACGAATCATAACATTACATTAACGCGACACGAACGAAGCCAACAGTGCAGTCGACTGCGCTGCTAATTGCTGCCAGCAGCGCTGCTCGGAAATTGTGCCAACAGCAATTGTCGGAGAAATTGACTTCGTCGCGCGACTAACTGCAAATGGAATGATTATAATGTGGAATATAAAAATATAACCATGCACCAAAGTGCATATGCATGAGTGTCAGTGTGTACATATGTATGCATAGATGTGTGTAAGTATGTCTCTGTAAGTTTGTGTGCGCGAAAGATAGGCTTAAAACTGGCGAGCAGCATAAAAAATTGAATGAAATTATTTATGCAAATGCAACCGCCAACAGCGACAGTCTGCAGCAGCAAGCAAGCGGCCTACAAGTACCAAAAAAGCCTAACAGCACATCCCAAATAGGTGAAAAAAGAGCGCAGCAAACTGCAGGACCGACGGCAATCGCAGTGTTATTCGCCGGTAAATTGCATGCGACATGCCTCGTTACATATGCACACCTTGTATTGTAGAAATGTATGCAATTTGGTGGAAATTTTGTGGTGCAGCTTCTGGATGCGTTTGTTTCGGGCCACACACGTTGGTTTAATTAGGCGGTGATTTGGCGGTGCAAAGTCAAATATTAATAGCTCATTGTCATCAGAGTTTTGGAAAATTATTTCAATGCATACATACGTACATACATTTTTAATAACATAGAAGGGCATAAAAATATCTTTTATTTCATTTTGTTCGGTCAGTTTGTATGCCACCAACTTGCTATACGCGTCCGATCTGAACAATTTCTTCAGAGATTGCGGCATTGCTTTAAACAAAAATCTTTGGCAAATTTCGTGAAGACATCTTTTCAAAAGAAAAAGCTCTCCATTCATGCTTTTGATTCCGATCGTTCAGTTTGTATGGCAGCTATGTGCTATATTGATCTAATATGGGCGGTTTCGAAAAATTAGCAGCTTCTTGGCGAGAAAAGGACGTTAGTGAAATTTCAGATTGATATCTAAAATTTTGAGCGACTAGTTCGCGTCTATACAGATCTATGGGGTCTTCGACGGTTTTTTTAGGTATTAGAAACTTCGTGCCAAACTCATTATGACGGGTTTAGTACCAAATTAAATAAATTCTTTGCAAACCGATAGCGATGGAGAACATAACCGTAAAGCAGACGAAATACTGTTTTTGCTTTCATTTTGAATATCATATTTTCCACAAAAATGTTTTCTACAAGAGTTTTGTTCAAAACTTAACGGACGTACAAACATATTTACAATTCTTGGTGTTGATCAAGCTTCCTCTCACGAGACACAACACTTAATAATGCCTATGGTATTTTCAATCTTCTATTGGAACCATCTAAACCACTGACTTCAACTCTGCAAGCGATTCTAACCTTAAGAAAAATGCCTAAATTTTCGCATAGTAAATAATTCGGCAATGCAGATAAAGTTTATAAACAACAAAACAATTGTACTATATTACAATATACATAATTGTATAATTTTCCCACACTTCTCATATCAACAAACTTTTGCATGGCTTCCGATTTTGATTTCTAATGACTGAGCGTTGCATATGTACATACATACATACATATGTATATAGTTTATCAGCATACAGATAAGCATGCCGATAGTTCGTGAATAGTCAGAGCAATGCTGTTAATGCAACCGAGGCAGACAATCAGTCAGTCTAGGATTGAGCAAACAATCGCAAACATTCGCCCACAAGCAATCGACCCAAACCCGGCGTTCACCACACAAGCACCGCGCTCGGCTCACCCAACTACCCCATTAACACCCCACAAACCATTCACACATTCACCGAATTCCAATTCACAGTTTTCATATCCACCGCCTCCTCGCGACTCGCTCGCAAGCTCGCTCAGCATGACACTCTCCTCCGCCACCAAACACTTCGCACCGCTCTGTGCTAAGTTTGCTGCTGTTCGCGTTTGTAGTCAACACAAATAACTTTGACGGAGACGTCAGAAAATGGCTATATGATGATGATGACGACGACAACGACGATGACTACAACTACTACGCCGTTAGCGACGACGGCGACGACGACGACAGCGTCGTACAGAACACTAGATTGCTTGGCTAGCCGTCGTGTCGTTGACGCCGAAAAAGACCAATGACCTATGCTAGAAGAGGTATGTTTGTTCGTACGGTACTCGTATACTGTTACTATTACAACAACAAACATTTCATTTCTCCATTTCTTTCTCTTGTTCTTCTTGTGCTTTGTGAAAAAATGCTTATTCTATGAGCGCACACACCAACACACACACACACACACACGCCACATGTACATGTGTTTGTAGGTGTGTTTGCTTGCACTAAAGTGTTTCTTATTCTGCCTGCTGGGTAGGCTACACAGCTTTTGTTCTACGAACAGTACGAAACACACAGAGAGAGCGGCGGTGTAAGCATGAAATGAGTTTGGGGATAGTTTTGGTATGTGCAGCGCTATGCGGAGTGTGCATTGGAGTGTGTTTGCTCAGCCCTTGTATTGAAAATGATGGAATTTTTTAGAGACACACTAGTTCAAAATTAAATATAAGTCATTGAGTCAAAAATTAAAGTTTTGTATAATTTTTTGGCAAGTGGAAGGGTTTTTACTTTAATTATGAAGTAGTTTTCAAATGTGTGCTAGTTTAAAAACTTAATTTTTTGAAAGCGCGACCGTTTCGAATTCGAGCTTTTAAGTCAAAAAATGTATCGTAGCCAGGAACATAATGAAAATATCCTTCACGCTTGCATTTCCATTGCATAAAAGAGTATAAAAAGAATTTTATCTTGAGTTTGATTACTTGAAGTATATGGCAGCTACATATGTATGTACTTATGTATATGCGATAGTGGACCGATCCAAAACATTTCTTCGCAAATTTTACCGTTGCTTTGAACAACGAACGAATTTCCAACAGTTTGTAGGGCAGCTATAAGCTAAAGTTGTCCGATCCAAAACATTTCTTCGGAGATTGTGCCGTTGCTTTGAATAATTATACATGCCAAATTTCGTGAAGATAGCTCATCAAATAAAAAAGTTTTCCATACAAAGATTTGATTCTATTCGATCAGTTTGTAGGGCAGCTATATGCTATAGTAGTCCGATATCGGCGATTCCGACAAATGAACAGTTTCTTGGGCTAAAAAATAAATGTACAAAATGTCAGAACGATAACTCAAAACGAATGAATGACCGGTTCCCGGTTATAGCTGTTCAGGGTACAAGAATTCAATAATTCGATTTAAAAGTATAGACTTTGAGGGCTCCGTCTTTAAGCAGCTAGTCAAGGTGTTAAAAAGCTTTTTGGTTTCAAAATAGTAAAACATAAGCAACTGCGTACTCAAACTCTTCGCTAGTCTATACGGTCCTCATTACTACATAGCTAAACTACTGGACTAGTACCAACCCATAATAGCCTAATATTCCGTTTGCCGAAATTTATGCGCTCACACCATATGGTCTCTCAATACTGAGGGCATAGTATTTATCGCCTGTGTGTAGTGTTTAATCTGTCTGTTGGTCTTCGTAGACGTTTACCAAACTTTTGACTTTTTCGAAAATTGGACAGCGACGCTGTTGTTGTTTTTGGCGTGGAACTGATTGCTGCGCGGTTGGGTTCGCTTGCTATCAGCGCTTACAATTAGTTATGTTTGCTGACAAAATACACTTACATATATGTACATATACACGCACACGCCCATACAAGCGTTCACAAAAAGCCAAAAGCCCATAAAAAATAAAATAGAAACAGCAACAACAACATGACAGGGGAGCGCTTTTAATAGTTTGCTTCGTTGCATTGTAATCTGCTGCCGCTGGTGGTTGTTCTTTTTATTGTTTGCTTTTTCGGTTTTTTTCTGATTTTTGCTTTTTGAAGACTTTGCTCGCTCGAAAAGAAAGCATGCATGTGTGTTTGTATGTATGTTCGCATGTGCATGCGTGAGTGTGTGCACTCAATCATAGAAAGCTGCAGAGAATCATTTGTCCTATGCAAGTTTCTTCGCATATTGGCTATTTCAGCTCGCTTGCCTATTTCCTTGCTTGGCTGCTTGGCTGCTTTGCTGCGGCACAAAGCGTTGCACTGTTCATATACAAACACACACACATACATATATACATATATTGCAAACATACACGTCTGTATTGCATGCTGTCTGCGAATGGCTGCGTGTTAGTGCAGAGTAAAGATGCGCTTTTAATTGTTCAGGAATTCATTGCAAATGTAGGCCAAATAGTTACTCACTCGCAAATGAGGGGATGATAGCTGCTGCATGCATTTTGACATACGAGTATACTTATGTATGTATATGTTTGTATATACATATGTATATACATATCTATATACTTAGATGTTTGTATGTATTTTATATATACATAAGTATATTCTAATACATGCTAGTAAATTTGGGTTTTATGTGCATTGTGGATTTCATTTATTTATGTACATACATATGTATGATATCATAATGTTTTTATGTGTATATGTTTGTATGTATTTATGTGAGTTTGTAGGCATTTGCAGAGGTCATGTAATTCGGTGGTGGCTTTTTACAATTTTCGTTTTGAAAAAAATTAATAATTGCGGCTTAACTGTGTGATGTCGATTAATAAAATTGATTATTGCTACGTTTATACTTTAGATCTCGTCATAGAGATTATTTGAATATTTTATGTTACGTTGGAAATTCATAAAGTAATGCAACTTCGAAAAAAATACTTACTAAATAAAAAAATTTTATTTTCATTGAAGACAATATATTTGAAAAGGGAGTTTATTACTTTTTTTTAATATGATTTATGTTAGGACAATGGTTGTGACTTTTTAAAGATTGTATGAGCTATTCAGATTAAGAAGGAATTTGGCGAAGCTTGGAAAACTTAACGCTATTGACCAAAAAAGTCACAGTCAAAGAAAGTACTATTGAGAATGTTAAAAAAGTATATAAAAGCATTCCTACTTTTAATCGCTGTATGTTTGTAATTTTTTACTGAATATCTTAATATCGTGAAAACAAATGATATATTTTTTTACTATTAAATACATTTTTAATTTTTTTACACTACAACGGCCCATTAAATTTTTTTATTATGCTTAACCACCTTTCAAAAATTGGAAAAGTGGTTTCGGCGTAATGTGCCCAGACGGAGACAGAATATCCTAATCCACGGCTCTCAATGCTCTAACTTAAGGGGTTACATAGGTTTACGGATATCAAAAAATCGAACTTTTTATTGTCTTATTAAAGTCTACAACACCTCTAGAATACTATCCCAAAGTTGAAGTGATCCGAGTAATGGTTTCGGAGATATAGCCTTGAGAACTTGTGCGCTCGAGGCTAGCTGGGCTAAGAGCCGTCTTTAAAAACGTTTTTCTCGAAACTGTGTTTTTGAAGTCGGTTAGCAAGATTTCTTGAGAACTACTCAACAGATCTTCGCGAAATTTTACACAGGTCTGTGAGATACAAATCTTAAAGGCTTGGACAAAAGATTTTTTTCGATTACAACTATTCGAAAAACAAACGTAGCGTAATTTTCACTTAAATTTAAATTTTTTTGTAAAAAGCTCTGCCAAAAATCAAATTTTTAGTTTTTTTACTTCGTCCATATTCTAAGTTCAGGTTTTATTAAGTTAAACACGTATTTTTTCACTTTAGTTGATCCTGTAAAAAATTATCCTGCCAAAGCGGGGGCATCTTTTTTCCGAGGGGTCACCGGAAATGGCGTCGCAATGGCCGAGGTTAAAATATTTTTTTTTTTTCAAAAATTTCAGAATTCCTTTGTTAATAGTCTATGTTTGTAACAATAAAAAACTCTAATAAAATATTTCATTTTTATATGAGAAAAAGATTGTTGAAAGAAGGCTGTTTTTTACCCGAGGAAACTTATGTAACCCCTTATGACTTTCAACTAATTTTTTTTTACTTTTAAACATCTTTAAAAAATTGGAAAAGTGAAAACCGTAGTGTTCACGGAACCGGATGAGACGGGATATATTCCATGGCTCTCAATGCACTAACTTAAGAGACATTGGACAGCTTGGGTGGAAAAAATTAAGTATTTTGCCAAATCTACTGAGTCGCTGAATAAGGCTTAATTTGGCTATTCCAGGAACACAATGTGCCTAATGATGGCCTAACTGTGGTCTTCTATGCTCATGCGCTGCTGCGTCTATCTTTTCAACAAAACAATTTAGTTTTTTAGTTTTCTTAATTTTATCAAATAAAAAATTAATATTGAAAACAATTAAAATTTAAAAGGTTTTGAAGACTTTTTTCTCGTCATATCTGTTTTATCATTTTATAACTCTAGAAATTTAGGACACATCCAAACATTCCTACGGATAAAAACCTTTAGGA
Source organism: Bactrocera neohumeralis (assembly GCF_024586455.1). Classification (NCBI taxonomy): domain Eukaryota; kingdom Metazoa; phylum Arthropoda; class Insecta; order Diptera; family Tephritidae; genus Bactrocera; species Bactrocera neohumeralis. Next base: position 6,596,660 of record NC_065921.1, read on the forward strand.
TGAACAATTGTTAATCAAATATTTATATTTAAATAATTGAAGAAATAAAGAGAAGGGAATAAAACACTATTAAAATAATATACAGAAGGCGTTCGGAAAATTAATATAGAACTTGATTTATTAGGGAGATTTATGATAACAAGCTAATTTCTAGCCTTATTCAGACTTATAGTCAAGACTTAGACGACACCTCAATTTAGTTTCTGTTATTAGAATAAAATAAATAAAACTTTTGCTTTTAAGAAAATATGTATGTATATGTCTGACGAACATTTGGAAAGCAGATATGAGTGACTAAAAAATATTTCTAAAGTTGCAGCTGATTTGAATTTAATATTATTATTGACTTTTATGCAAAACTTGATAAAATAATATTTAATATTATTATTCAAAACTTGATCAAATGGTTATCATAGACTACTAAGGAAGTGCTACAAATATTTTATTGTTTTTTTTTTGTTCTATGCATTTTTTCTGACTACTTAAAGAGTTGTAGCGAATATAAGTGAATTCTATAAATTGAAAATTTCTAACAAACTTCATGTTTAAGCGTAAATGAAAATATACAAATCACTATGAAAACTTTACATGTGAATAACGCAAAAATAAATTACTTCTCATAACCACGTCTTTATATGGTAGCTTGTTAATAGCTTGTTAGTACAAAGTGCATATCTACATATCGTCACCTAAAATGCAAACAACGCATCATCAAAAACATCGAAATTCAGTTTTTCATTGCTTACGATTCACTACATCATATTACATACATATTTATGTATATATAGCACAAAATATTCAGCTCCCGCTGTCAGATATAATCGATATATAACCAATATATAACCATTTTATAACCAAAACTCAAATTTTACTTTAATATGGGTGGTTTCTATTACATCGCTTTTCCTGCGGATATAAACTTATGAAAAGTGATTTCACGTTATTTTGCATTTTAAGTGACGATATGTACATAGGCACAGATTTAGGAAACAACGCAGCCAACAGACAATTCAACAACATCTTTGACAAACTCAGATAAATTACATATGCAATCGCATATCAATATTGCAATTAGACAATTTCGAAAAAAAATATTTTTTTTCAACAAATTTGCTTATTATTTAATTTTTTCCAAAGCAGTTTTAGGATTTTTCCTCAAACAATAGATTTTGTAACGCAAAACAAATATTTGTGGGGAATTTTAGCTTATCAATATTTCGGCTAAAAATATAATTTTGTGTCCGAAAAGAAATACTAGTTTTTCATATTTTATATAAACAGTTAGCTGTCCAAATTGTTCCAAATTTCGCTATTTTGCCAAACATTGCATTTTTGTTAATAAAATTTTGTCTTTTCCAGAAAATTTCGCCTTCGCTACGCGTTTGCAATTTTGCGACAATTTGGATTACGATTTGCATGTACGAGGGGTAGCACTGGGGTGTGGGAAGGTTGGGGGTAAGTAGGCACCTCTTTCATAATTCACTCCCCGGGAAATTTATTTTGCTTCGCTTTTTTATTTATATAACTTTTTTCTAGCCACACATACATATGTATGTGTGTGTTTATGTTGTATGCATAGGCTTGCTCCGCTCAACGCCCAACTACTACCACCACACAGCTGTAATACTCAAACGCATATCCATCGCCATGCAACGTACTCGACTAGCGCGCTTCATTAGCGGCTTTGCGGCGCTTCATTGGATCGAAATATCTGGCTGGCTTTTCAACTGTCTTCTTAATGATTAAATTCACACAATTTTGCACTGAGATAAGCACTGCACTTTGCATGCTGTTTTGTTTTCGCTTGGATTTCGGCACACATGTAAATATTTTGGTTTCAATGGGTGTTTGCTTATTTCAATATTTACGCAGAAGAAGAAATATGTAGGTTTTTACTGATATGCTTTCCATTTTTTTTTTTCAAAAATCATATTTTATGCACAGAATTATTATTATTTTTTTTTTGTTTTGGAGACGCACACGCGTGGCTATTTACTTGATTTTAGATTATTTTTCATATTTTTCTTTGCATATTTTTTCATTTTCGTTTTGAACTCATATTTTTATTTAAAAAATCTGCACATTTTTTCTTCAATTTTTGCCATTCACAGTTTTTCGCCTCCTCCTAGTTTTTTGCTGAACGTTCGCCAGCAGCAGCAGCACGACACTGCTGTTGTTGGCCATTGAAATTGTCTGTGCGTTTGTTCGTTCACTCGCTCACTGCAGCGCTATGTTGCTGCTTCCTGTTTCGGAAATTACGTCACTTCCGTCACTGCAGCGTTTCTGTTTCTATTCTAACGTTGCGTTGTTGTTGTTGCCACCGCTGCTGCTAACTGCTGCAATGCAGCTTGTGCAGTCCGAATGCATTGCACGAGTGTTTGTCTGCGCGCGCGCGTGTGTGTGTGTTGACGTGTGCATCTGTGTGTTGGTGCGTTGCGAACGATGTGTGCCGACACGACTACGACTACGACAACAACGACGGCGACTTCGTGCGCGTTGTTTGCAGGCGCGACGCAGCAGGAAAGCCGGGCAGCTGGTCGCTGGTTGGGTTGCGGTGGGCGGCTGGGCGCTTGGCTGACAGCAAGTGCTGCTTTGCAGGCTCCTGCATCGAGCGACCGGCCTAAATGCACCAGCCGGCAAGGTGGCGCATTGCGCAAGCGGTATGCGGCATAAACAGCGCGGGTTGTGCGGAGCGGGGAGGGAGAGAGTTGGGGTGGCGCTGTAGACGCAAGGATGCAGGCACCAACGACGAGCCACGTCTGTAAGCCAACGACCGTCCAACGACCCTGCGACCGACTGACCGACCAAACGACCGACCGTAGGCGTTCAACTAACCGTTCGCTTGCCGCTTTAAGACAATTTACAGATTTTGTAAGTTTTCAATTGCAAAACGCATCCGCGTTAGCGCACAGAGTTACTTTAATGTGTATGGCGTTCAGCGCGTATCCGTACCGAAGTCCGTGGGCGATTTTTTTTTTTTAAATTATATGCCGTAACAGAGGTGTAAGAGCAATAACGGTTATTAGTTGCAGTTGCACACAGGACACACACTGTCCGAGCGTCACTAGAAAACACAACACTTTGCACTTTTATTTACTTTCTTATTAAAAACTATGCAATTAAATAATTTTTTGTGAATTCTTGTTTTTGTTTTCTCTGCTTGCAATACCTAGAGTATCCATGTACGTGAAATTGTAACGAAAATTATTGTAAAAAATTCTTTTAAAGTCGAATGTGTAGAATTATCGAATGGAGTACATCAAGTGGAGATTTTGATGATTATGATGTTGTTGATGTTGTACGCAACGCGAGGCAACGCAACATATCCGCGATACGTTCAATGCGAAGTGTAGCCAAAGACTGCCTCAAAATGTTATCGAGTTCGTTGTATTCCATCATCGTCAACGCTCCACATTGCCGCGCGCGCGGACTTTACAACAACAAGCGCCAACGAGCAAAAGACCCACCAACAACAGAGCGGCGAATGAAGTCGCTGCCAACGTTGTGGCAGTGGCAGTAGCGGCAACTGCGCAGCGCCCAAACATACAAACACAAACATACACACACACACACATACTCATATGTACGAAATGTACGTAACTAATTTACAACAACTAGTGTTGGCTGCGCTGCCAACAAAAGCGCAGCAAAAGAAGAGCCAAAGCAGCCAAAGTAGCAACCGGGAAGAGCTACAAACCCACACACACAGCCACACATACTCACCGAAATTCATTTGGCTACGCAATGCTCTGGATAGTTTGGTTGGCATAGCGAGCGCGGGGCGGCGTGCTGGCGGCAGGCGGTAGCCAATGCTGTAGTTGCTGAGCAAATGAACGGTACTAAAGCTATATAAGCATATGCCAACCACACACACACACAAGTGAGCAGTAACAGTGCACGAGTGGTGGTGCGGCGCAGACGTTGGCGACGGCAGCAATCGGGAAAAGCGCGAGAAGCAACGGGCATACCGGGATAGCGCTGCCGACTTTGCGCTATGCGGTGACGTGGTGGGGCGCACTCATACAGACAAACAACTACATACACACTCGCACACATACATGTACATACATATGTACATTTACATAAAAGAGCTTGTGCAGCCGAAATACGTAGCAAAGGCAATATTTACAAGTGACTACACAGCCAAGAGCAGCGCCACAACATTGCGATTGCTGATAGTTTCGCCTGTTCGCCTGCGTTGAGTGGATATTTGTGTCTCTGTGCCGCTATGTTTGCCTCTTTGCTTTCGCCGATCATTCGTTGCTTGGCCGCTGCTTGAATAGTTGTGTTGGTATTGTTGGTGGTGGAGCAGCGCGCTGCCGCGTTGGCTGAGAGCTTGCGGAGCGCACTTGTGCGCTGGTGTTAGTGTAATGCTTACTACTCTCATTCATTCATGACTGTGCGCTCTTTCATTACATGGCTCTCTTTGTTTGCTGTCGCAAGAGCATGCAAGCTGTAAAGCGTTTCGGAACAGCTGTTTGCAAAGTGCGCTTTTAATGCTGATGGAAGGCATATGTACATAAATGCATTTATGTATGTATGTGAACGATAAGCTGTGGTGGCGGAAGCATGTAGTCCTATAAGTAAGTTTGTCTACGACATACATACATACATACATTTGTACATAGGGAATTTGATTCATATGTTGAAAAAGTTATGGATTTAACCCAAACATAATTAGATGACATCGGGTATACATAGATACTTATGTATGTATGAATGTATACATATGTATGTATCTATGTATTTAGTCTTGACGAAAAAAAAATAAGTATGTACGAATATATTTTGCTGATTATAATGCATAAAAAGGTATAATACCTACCAATATAAGTTGGGGAATCAAACAGTAATGAGTCTATAGACATGAAAGTATACTTGTACATATTCAGGGTTGCAAGTTGGCTGACTGCAAGATTAACATTCCTTTAGTCTTAAGCACGAATACCAAATTTTGTTTCACCGATTTGTTAGAGTGCTCACATAAGTATGTATGTATGTACATAATTTAAATAGGTGAAGTTGAATTTTAGTGCAAGTAGTAAATGGATGGACGTGGTAGGAATGAGGAGGCCGGTCAAGCACAAGAAAATCAGAAATCAGACGCTATTTTATTATTAAAAACATGGTGTCTCGTATTCCGATACTGGTACTGATGATGTACTTACTATATGTGTTATACTTACATAAAAAGTGATAATATGGTTTAGAAGAACTGGGTTCGATCATGAACTACGTTAACAAAACTCATAAAAGAAGACATGCTAATAGAATTGAAAGACCAAGCAGACTATAGAGTCAAAACGTTCCGAAACGAACCGACTTAGAGGTAGTGGGAGTAAGATGCCTGTATACATCTGCCTGTATCTTCCTCTAATAAGCTCTTTCCAAAGCATATAAAGCGATGCGGCTGTTATCTTTTCTTTATTGGCGTAGACATCGCCTACGCGGTTATAACTGAAGTCTAGATAGACGAAGTTGCACGACTATGTCCCTCATAAGCCCATATGTTGCAAAAAATAGAAGATAGAAACAATTGTGACAAAAAAGGTCACAACGTTGGCAAACTACTTTCAAAGGACAGTGGACCCACAGTCTAATGCCGGACATCCATACATAGATACATAGACAACATGTGGATTATATAATATCTAGGGGTATTTTTAACATCTTCTCATTTTCCACACCTAATAAATTTGTTTTATTCCTAATGTCTTTCGGAAACCGAAGCTAGCCAAACGAATGCTTAATCTCTAAGAAAATATAAGTATAATTTGTATTTTTAAATAATTTTTTTTGCACTTACTTGCATATATTTCAAGATAATTTTTGCTGAAACGGCAATCTAAATAATCCGTTATCCTGTTTTGTGTATCTTTTTTGTATTCCCAACTACCGAAAATATAAGCAAGGTGTTTTAAGGGCACTCAACGAACATACTAATTTTCTGGAGTTTCCAACTATTTTCTCTCTAAAACGTAAGAATGGCAAAAATGGGATATCCACTGCTGCTGGATCAATACAAAAAAATGCGAAAATGCTAACCATACAATCAGTGGTGGCAAACTCTCTAAAGAACCAAAAAGTAGTGAAACTACCCACATCTTTAACTACCTGGATAGTAAATACATATAAGGAACTTGAGAATATACAAAATCTGGGGAAATAAGTAAAAGTAAGAGAGCGGCACTCAAATAGCTCTCTTATTCCTGCGAGCTCAAGAAGCCAAAGCTGCGCTTGGGGTAGGCAAAGTTAAGTTCGGGTGGTCTATACTGGGGAATACTCTCCTATTTGCCTTTACGTTAGGTGTTTCCACCTGGGGCACATGTCGTGCCAATGCTACAACCCCGTTGACAGGTCGTCCCTATACACACATTATGGAACGTGGTGCGAAGTCATGCATGGAGCTCGTCAGTTCGGAACATAGAGGAGATTTATATAATGTCTAATCTCTCTCACGGAGTAATACTTAAACTATTGGAGCCGTGGGATAGTCTTGAATTATGAATACGTTTAGCGAATTAAACTTCCGCACTCCGACTTTCAATGCTTCACCCTACTTAAAAAAGTCAACATGGAAATCTGAATTTCCAACTCATCCAAATGCAGCTGTTTTAGAAGGAACCTCTGCAGAGTCCATTACGCTGTTAGTACTTACTCTATAACTTCTACAAAGTATCTAGAAGACTTGGACATAGTAGTTTTCAATGCTCCCAATTTCACCCTTCCCAAAAAACAAAACTACTCTTGATGATTTGACGGACGAAATTTCGACGATACTCATGTGACATTCTTTGATAAATGTGAAGCTATACGAAACTTCAGGCTGAATTATAACATAACCGGGATTTTTCAACAGATTAGCCATTAGTCAGATCGAATCATAGAGGGAATGTAAATTATTTGTCATTCCCCTGAAGCACGTAGTCCGGTACCTAATATGATTTAAGATTAGGTTAGGTTTAGTGGATTGAAGTTCTGGCTCTAGACTTTCAATGCCTAGTCATAAATATTGACAAATTTATGGGCAAATCTGCATACATATACAAAAATCAATACACGCATATGAAAACATAAATGGAACACTCATACATATGTATATTGTATATGAACAATAAGTATAAAACTTCAAAGAATGCTAACCAAGTTCATTTTGACATGTGACTTCTTTACGCGCAATGGTTAGCATATACGCACATATGCTGATATATACATATATGTATATAAATAAATATGTATTTTTGTGAGTGCATTTGTATCTGCAAGGCCTGCTCGCCAGCTTGCCCCTTCAAAACTTCAAGTTGACGTCGGCCGAAATTGTTCCATTTTTATTTCGCTATGCGCTGCGTTTGAAAGTGAATTTAGCGATTTTGTCTTCATCTGCCTTAGCTTCTTACGCCGCACTCACTGCGCCTGCCATGCGATTTGCACCAATTTTAATAGATTGCCATCGCAAACGTTTGGCAGCGAACGCATCTGCACTGACCCATCCTATTGCCCTACATTTGCGGACAAGTCGTTAAGCATGCACAAGCGCAGACACACACACACATACCTTTAAATATGGCTTTGTGTTTGTGCATGCCAAAGCATAAAATATACATATGCATATGCATGTATGTACATATGTATATGCATAAATCTATGAATGTGCGAATTGTGCACTGAGGACACACAAACATACAAATGCACATACTTACTTTCGCAAATAACTCTGAGCTTAAGCTGCCATAGAGTCGTTAAAAAATTGCATGCACATTGTGTGCGTACCTACACACACTCACATACATTCACATATGTATGTTCGTATGTTTGAGAAGTTTTATGACACAATGCGATGCAAACGCGAACGCATGCGAACACAAAGTTGCATTTATGTGGTTGCCTTTATGTACTTAGTTGTATGTACATATATATGTACATACCTTTACATATGTACATACATACATACCTATAAATTTGTACATACATACATGAGGCATGCAAATGCATTTGTGTGGACTTTAGCTTGCGTATTTACATGTATATATGTATTTGTAAGTATGTTTTACACACTTTAATGGCATGTCATTTCGCACATTTCGAATTTGTTTTGTTGTTTTTACTGCTTCTTTACTTCGCTTATTCCTTTGCTACCGCAATAGATGGCCAAAAGGCAAAATTTTGAAGAATTGTCAACCTGTTGTCAGCGATTGCATTTTATACATATGTACATATGTATATGTATATATGTACATACATATATTTCGGGGATTTACCATACACAATGTCATTTGAAGTTACTATTCGGTGAGTACAAAATCGTTAATGATAACCTTTAGCACGAAAATGATTTATTGTATTCGATTTTGTTTCATAAGTTTTTATTCAAGTGCACTCATATATATACAACGGCATATGTGTGTATGTACAAGTAAAAATTCCATCGAAAGAGTTGCAACATTTCTCTATAGTAATTATCACACGACCTGGATTACGATTGGTTTTGATTTGATTAGGTCACCGGCATTTATTAATTGAAGGATTGATATTGCTCTGGGTAACCAAAAAGACATAGATAATTTGCTCTATCTTAAATGAAAAAATTATCTACACCTCCAAAAACCATCGTTTGTGTGTATTTTTAAGAGCATTTTTTCTCAAAATAGCATTTTTCGAATATGCTTAAATGGTTTATCGTAGATATATGTGCGATCTCTATCACATTTCCTTCTCCTATTTTCCATACAATCATCTATCCTTCCAAAACTCATCAAAGTTTCGGGTAGCATTCAGAAACGAGAAAATTCAGCAAATTTTTATTTTTGTTTTCAGGCTTAGATCATTGTTTTAGGTTTCATCATTATAGACACATACTAAATAAACAAATGGATTACATCAAAATTCTGGCAGTAAAAAGTAGGAGAATATTAATATATTGATTTTACTCTTTTACTCCATTCCATATTATGTTAGGAATTATGATGGTTTCCGCGATGAAAATCTTATTTCGACTTTTTGGTACAACAATTGCTAAACACGGATTACTTCAAAATGAAAAAACAACCTGAGTTCATTATAACAGAATATCTTAAGGTATGAGATTTGAGATTGTTCAACCTAAGCTTTGCGAAACATGTGCAGTCCTCAAGAAATTTCTTCGATAATTCTACCCTGCCTTCTTCCAGACAACTTCGAAAATTAACATCTTCAATTTGATCCCAGATGATATTTCTTACTCAGAAGCAATTTGACGCAATTAATAATGTTCCTAAGCACTTCTAAGGAGTTTTGATTGAAAAGAATGCAGAGATGCTTTCACAATTTTTTTTCAGTCCTGACTACCATCATCTGAGTCGCGGTCGGTCAATGCAAACTTTATACACTTCAGCCTTATGATTACATCTTTCTCGCCCATATCCTATAAGGGGACAGCACCAACATTCAACACCTTTGCTGACTTATGACATGTTTTCAGCCATGAAAAGTTTTGGGTTGTCCCAAAAATGCGCAAAAAATACTAAAACTTTGTTCATAATTTTAAAATTCTCAATTTATTCTTCTTGGTGCATTATCGTGGTGCAAAAACCGAGAGTTTTCGGTCCATAATTCCGGCTTCTTTTTACGAATAGCTTCGCGCAAACCACGCATAACACTCTAAAAGTATTCCTTGTTGACAATTTGGCCGGCTGGAAGGAATTCTGAGTGCATCATATCTCGATGATCGAAGAAAACTGTCAGAGTTTCGTCTTGCTTTGAGTGGTTTTTCGTCCTCCGCTCACCTTTGACACGATATTCAACCGTTCGATCGTCTGCTTCTGGATCGTAAGCACAGATCCAAGACTCATCGTCAATAATAATATGTTTCATGACATCCTAGTAGTCGGAAAGCATTGTTTCACAGCTTTCACTTTTCTTAGGCTCAAATGATCTTTGAAAATAGTTTTCACTGATTCTTCCGATATTCCAACGATGTCAGTAAGATTTCTGACTATTAACTAAATGTTGAATCTTAAGCACCAATTCCTTTATTTTATTTACGTGTTCAGCTTATTTTGATGGCCGTCCTGGACGTGGTTAGTCGTTTCGCTTTCTCGACCCTTTTTTTCATTTGAATAAATTGTACCAATCATAAACACTTGTTCGGGACAAACAATTACCACCGAGGCCTTTTCAACCTTCAGAACTTTTCTGTGCCAGAAATTTGATTCCGCACACAAAATTTAAGGGAACTTATTGGTTGAATAACTTCCCTCGTCGTAAAAATCGACTTCGGGAAGACAAGCACACAGTAAACACTAATGATCATTTTGATGTGATATTTGACGCAGATGTCACTTATGGTTATACCAACCTAGAAAAAATATTTCGACGAATGGGTTTTCGCGCGAAATTTAAATTAAAAAGTCTTGCTATTTTTTGCCAATAGAAGATACGTACTTGTATGTATATAAATGATAGCCGTGACGAGCTGAGAGGATTTAGCAATATCGATCTGCTCTTCAGTTTATCTGTATTTTATTTTTATTTATTTTAAGATATGGATCTGAAATGTCGCAAGTGCTTCTTTTTTTCCAAGAAGTTGCTCATTTGCCGGAACCGCCGATATCGGATCACTATAACATATAGCTGCCATACAGACTGAAAGAGCGGAATTAAGTGATAGTATGGGCAACTTTTTCATTTGAAGGGATATCTTCACGAAATTCGCCATGAGTTATTATCCAAAGAAATGTTGCAATCTCCGAAGAAATTGCGCAGGTCAGATTATTATAGCAAATAGCTGCCATACAAAGTGATCGATGAAGTTCTTAAATGGAAACATTTTTATTTAGCTTTAGCTCCGGTACAGCCGAAAGTAATTTTTTAATTTGTCTTTTTTTCATAGTTAACGATAGATCTCATCGACAGACAGAGCGTAGACATATGGCGCAGTTAACAGATTGCTCATATGATTATTGCCCAAATAAACATTTTTTATGGTAATTTAAGAAAAGGGAGTTGTAATTTTGCGCATAAAATTTTTTTAAATAACTGTTCATCAATAAATCAGATAAAGATGTTGCCAACTTCACTAAATAGCGCAATAAAAAACATCATACTATTGACTTGCGAGATAATTAAATCGCTTTGTATTGGCGTGTTGTCACATAAATATCAATCCCAATAATCTCTCCGATTACAACAATGTTTTAGGATATATATGTATGTATGTATGTATGGAAAGATGTGTGCAATCTGAGAGGCGTCTGCCCTTGAAATTAACATTTTTTTTGCGGACAAACCAATTAAAGACCTGTTCGAACGGGCTAAAATGGATTGAGTAATCAATTTTCTGGTCAAATGTGCAAATGTGTGTGTATATAAGTCAGTTTGGAATTTGTGCAAAATATATAGTAATCTGCATTTTTGCAAAATTTGCAAGCATTAATTTTGCAACGTTGTGCAATGCTGGCGCTGTTTCCATTTCATGCTTTTTTCTACACTTTAGTTGAAACAATTATGTTAAACAACGACGAAACAGCAAAATGAAATGCATGAAACACAACTAATATGTCCGCCAAATAAGTTAAAAAATTTAAATAATTGTGGCTAAAAGTTGAGTTTGAAAACTAAAACAAGAAAATAAAATTAATATGCTGCTGAAATATGTACACATACATATGTACGTATTGGAAAAATCACCGCCAATAATAAACAAATAACTAGCTAACTAACAATTTGAAAGATTGAAAAAGCTTTTGAATAAATTTTGCATATAAAATATTACGAAAGCGTCGCGCACGGACAATCACACAGCGCTTATGTATATGCACACGGCTGTGTGAGTGTTTGTGCGCACACCTTTGCAAAATTAGCCAGCAGGCGATTACAACAATTTGGCGCGCTTAGATGGCTCGTTTTCGTTTATTGGCTCAGCTTTGCTGGGCTGAAGCGAGCGTCAGTAGCTTTCGAAGCGCTTCGAGCGGCCAATATAATAATATTAATAATAATCGACTTGCATATACAAATAAATAAAGACAAACACACACACATACACATATATCACATGATAGCTGCATATATTACATATAATAAATATATATACTTATGTGCGGCGTTCAAATATATGCATAGGAAAATAACTGATTTACAATAGACAACAACCACCAACCAGCACCGAAAAGCAAACACGCTAAAAAGTGATAGTGTGCAGATACTTTTGTAATCGCTTGGAAATTGTGCAACACTGTTGCGTTCAAAGACTAAAAGCCAAAACCAAGTCCAACGACCATGTTCAGGGCCACAACTAGCAGCAGCATTGGCTACAGCCACAACACAACACAATGGCAGCACAACAACACAACGCAGCGAGCAGCAGCCAGCAGCTAGCAGCTAATAGCCACCTCTAACGCTAATATGGCCAAAGGTGAATTGTAAATCCCAGCAAAAAGCCAACAGATAAGCGTACACACACACACGTACGTGTGTTGGCAAGTGTATTGCTAGCCTTACAGCGAACTAATCAAACCGAATGGAATCGAAAATCCTCCGCTTGTGGTCGCAAAACGATCAAAAAATCGTGAAATTTTGCAAAGTTCGAATAATAATGAAAATATTCATAAGCTTGTTTGTGTGTGTGTGTGTATGGTTGTGTGTAAGCTGTGCTGTGCAGTGCTGTAGCACGCGTGCGCCGTATGGTACAATTGCACTTTAGTAGCAGCAACTAATTATGGCTATGAAATGCTTGTGTGCGCCAATTCGCGTTGGTTCGTTGGTGGCTCGTTGTTGTTGCTTTGCTGGCTTTTCGGCGTATGCGCAGGCGCCCAGCGCTGTGTTAACAATTCAAAGTGCAGTGGTGCAGTGGCTGCGATATGCTTAATTTGTGGTTTTTTCTTCTATAATTATTAAAAAATTTTGAAACATCTGGCAACCCTTATCGAAAGTATTTTGAAAATAATTATTTTTAAAATCAGCTTAGTTAAGTGTTTCAGTTAATATTTCGTTTATTTTGTAAACAGAACGTAAAAATATAATAGAATGAAATTTTTTAACAGGTGGCAACCCAACTCAAAAATATTCATACATATGATCAAAATAATTATTTTTAAAACCAGTTTAAATTCTATACCTTTATTTTGTATAGAAACCTATTTGAAGGAAAAATTTTTGACAGGTGGCTACCCAACTCAAAATAATTTTTTAAGTGTAAGATCTCTTAAGCCTATTATGTTTGTAACTCATATGGTAATTAATTTAATTTAAGTTTAATTGAATTATGTAAATGTATGAATAGGTGGCAACATTCTCCAAGAAAACATTTTTCTATAAGTTTCTTCAGATATTGTATAAAAATATAGCAACAGTGAATGAACTACAGACATACATATGTACATATGTATGTATAGTACCTTATTAAACTATGTCGTAGTTCATATACTCACTTTAGTTTGAACAGATTGTTTTGGATCTGCGATGTCTGCAGGTGGATGTGTATAAGGCGGAAAATTTAAAATCGCTGTATCGAGTATAACATATTCGGAATAAAGTCTGCTAGAAAAACGAACGGAGGTACTCTCCCGATTTTATTTAGTTTAGACATAAGGACACACGGCTATTAAAAAGAGACATTATCTGCTACATACGGTATAAAGTCTTCCGGAAGTTCGTAGAACTAATATCGACCCGATTTTACCAATTTTTATCCCAAGAGGAGGATACACTTCTCCAGACTGTTGAATGGTAGTGAAAGCATAACTTCAGAGGACAATGAACTCGATAACCTAATCGATGACGATAGAGTATGTAGACGTTTCATTTCCCGATCATGAAGAAGTTCAAAGTATAATAAAACGGCGGTGACTGATGGATTGACAGCCGAGCTTTTCAAATACGGCGATGAAGAATTGATAAAGAGCTTGCATCAGCTTCTTTGTCCTACGCCTATAAGGCGAAGAGACATACAAGTGCGCTTTGACTTTTAATAATATCTTTCTCAGATTGTACGATATTTTCGGTAAAGGACTTGAACAGTTATGTACTGATATCAAAAAATTTAAGACGTGAAATGGCGAATCTTAGGGTAGTATTTTTACTAAGTTTTATTCCTATAAGGTTACTGGTGCTTGATTTACTATATACATTTTATGGCAAGTAGCCGTGGTTGTGGTCGGATTTTTCCCATATTCACAGTGTGAGATAATAAGAAGGTAAGCGGTGCCACGCTCATTGTCAAATTTTTACACCGATCTCTGGTAAGCTCTTAGCAACATTTTGGCTGCGAAAGCTAATGCTTGCGACAGTTGATACAGTCGACAGTCGTCCGTTATTTCCATTAAATGCAATATGTTAAATAAAAGACGAGTTTTATAACAAAATACCACACGACAATTTTTTTTTAACAAATATTAAGCGATATGAACTTCTTATTGTCAAAAACAGCTGTTTTGTTAATCACCAAAGGCAGTCACTGTCTAGATCAGTGAATATATTAGATGTAATCTAATCACAAAAGCACAAAGATTGTTCGCTTATATTAGACAAATAAATGAGGACTGCACCGCGACCTAAGGTCTATTGTGCCCTCTCCTTCTCAGAATACATTGAGGCGATGTGATCCCTATTTGAAAACTTAGATGCAAGGGCTTTTATTCAGCGCCTACATACTGCTCTTCAGTCAATTAGCATGTGTTCTGGTGTTTCAAAATACAAGTCGCAAAAGCTACAAATTGCACAAGAAGCTAGGCCCATGTTATACTATATGGAAGTGCTTCTTGAGATTACAATCGCCGGTGTAGAAAGCGACAAGTTGCCTGAGTTTGTCCCTTGGGTGGTTGATTATATATTTAAACCTTTTTAAGGTTGCAACCAACCATTAGCAACTTGGCATGGCGCATGCCTTGGAGTTGTTGCATATACCCTTCCTTATCCACTCTTTCATCCTAGCGGAGCAGCTCCTTTATGGTGTGGGAACCAACCGCAATGAAAGCTTTGGGTCCTACCATATTGGTGGCTGTTGCGGAGCGGGCGAGTTCATTAGCTGGTTCCTTCCTGGCTATAATTTTGTGACCTGCACGTGGTTACGATATGCCGTTCTATACACTTATGTTCGTTTAGTTGGATACTTGGAATTGTATTCCGTTCTAGTTACAAATACTGATACGGATAGAGAAGCGAACAATTGGCCGAACAGTTGATTGGATTCGGACCTGTCGCTCCAAGCAAACATTACTCTTAGAGGGATAAGGTTTCAATAAACAGCAAAAGCCAGATTGGGGCTATGCAAGTTTCTGGGTTTATGTGGAAATATAATAATTAAGTTTTATAAATTTTTGTAGTAAAGTTATAAAGGAGATTGAAAACATCACTCGGATAAAAGCTGATCCGTTTTATAAATAGTAAGATGACATATAGTTCTTTCTCCAAGACGAAATATCACCTGTCAGCAAACAAAGACTCGCGATTTATCTCCCACGTCACTGTGGGTAGAGGAAGACCTCCACTCAGTTGGAAAAATCAGGTGGAAAAGGACCTGGCTACATTTGGAATCTCCAATTGGCGCCAAATAGCAAAGAAAGAACGACTGGCGAGGTGTGATAAACTCGGCTATAACCACTTAAGGGGTGTCTACGCCATAAATAAAAAGGAGAAGATAATAAAAAGAAGAGAATACAAATTATAATCATTTTAAGCTACAGATGAAGCCAGGTCTAAGCATCTACTCACACTTGAGCCTGGTCGTGGTTCAAATGATTTAAGACTTCAAGACCAAGTATAATAATTTATATTTTAAATGCCTCTACAGTCTTGTAAATTGTAAATATTTTCACATTTAGTTAAAATGCGTGTGCAATACCGTTACTTGCAATTTCGCATTCAATTATTTCAAAATTTACAAATACAAAAGCTACAGTAATTTGTACGGATTTATATACGCGTGTATTTGTTTAATTGCATTGCCGTAAGGCGCTGTTTTGTTGCGCATGCGCAACGCACAGTTACACAATAGTTAAGAAGACCTAGACACGCACAGACAATAAGCTCGGCACAAGAAGCATACAAAGTGTAATGCACAAATGCTAATATTTATGTTCAAAAACATGCATATGTGTATGTGTGTGTGTGTGTGAGCAATAACACAGAAAAAGCTTTAAAGAACCTGCATGTTTATATGCATTTAGGTAACTGTGATTAGCCATGTAACTGTCAGTTAGTTCCATTCATGCGACGCGAAAACTTCGTACGAATAACAATGCCACAAAGCCACCTTAGCGGCGCGCCCTTCCCGCCCAGCCGACTGTGCGACCAAAGTATAGGCGAAAAACAAAAATCTCGAGCCTCTTTGGCAACCAAGACAGTGTCAGCCGAGTTGGTAGTTAAAGCGGCAGACAGCCAATTGGTTACTTAGTTGGGCTGGTGAGGTAGACAGTCAATGGGCTTGCACGACAACAACATATGGAACTGACTTTTCCACTTCATTTTACTATGAGCACCATCATATATGTAAGTTGTTATGTCTGTTTGTATATACAAATGTACTGTTATTAACGTAGACACGTACCTAATTCTGCAGGCCTTTTAAGCCAACGTCTTCTTTTTACACACACACACACACATTTAGCATAGCTATACATACATATACAAACATATACAAGTATGTATGTATATATGTATATCTATGTTGCGCCTGTTTCCCGTTCTGTCCATGCATGTCTTGCGCCGCGTTCTTCGTGTCTGCTTTTACGTGTCTATTGGCAATTCCACTGTCTTTGAGCTAACTGTATAGTTTGTAGTAGAAAATTTTACCGCTAAGGTTCGTGCTACGGTAAAATTATTAGCGCTAACTGCCGCTGTGCGAGCGCATGCAGCCATCACGTACACCGCCACACACACACAGTATGCATGAATGCGTTAGTGTTGGTGTACCGTAATGTGGCTCGGTGTTGCTCGTGCGGTCTGCGATTCTGGTTCTGACCAACTTCGGTGCTGGCTTCGACTACAATTTCAGCTTAAGCGCGCGCTTCGTCATTTCGTCTGCTGGCAGCGCAAATGTTCTGGCGGCCCACAAGCAGGTTAACAGCGAGCAGCGCGCACCGAGCATTGCGGTTAAAATGTTGAGAAGTCAACCAAGTGTGGCAAAGCAGGCCGGCTTGGCGAGTATTGTGTAAGAATGAGCATCGCGAAATTGTAGAACCTCAACAATGAGCCGCAGTCAGAGCCAAAGCTGCCGGCAGCAGCACCAAGTCCAAACAGTAATCGAACTCTGCAAACGGCAGCAACAACAATCACAACAACCGCAACACCAAAACCAAGCTGAAGACGAAGCCAAAGTTATATCTAAGTTGAAGTGGCAGCTCGAAGCCGAAGAAGCGGCTTCTTGGCGCAGTTATGTTTTCCGTATTCTTATGTATGTATGCATGTGTGGGTGTGTGTGTCAGAACGTGTTGGTTCTGTGGCTGACTGGCAGTTCTTTATTTGTTTTCTTTTCTGCGTTCATTCTCGTCGCTGGCTTGCTGGCACATTGCTGTTGTTGCTTGCGGTTCTTCGCGTATTAGTTGGATCAATGTGGAAAGTGGGACACTTGAAAGCGCACCACGCAAAGGTGAATAGCCAATAAATGTTTGCACTCATACCAAAACACACACACACACACATGCACAACGGTACATTTCATACAGGCGAGCAAGCCAATACCTGTGTGTGTGCGTGTGTGTTGTGAGTGTAAGAACATGGAGAAATCTTCTTGGGGATTTTGCGATTACGTGTGTTATTTTACAGGTTGAAATTGCAGTTCTTAATTTTTTCTCCATCACGCACACATACACATATACATACATATAAACTCCGTTCTGCTGTTTGCTAATTTTGCCGCTCATTTGTTATTGTTTTTTTCTTTTTATTTATTTTTTTCTTAATTTCGCTTTTGTGTGTGTGTTTTGTTGTTTTCTAGTTAATTGCTTGGCATTACTTACTGTTACGTTGCTCAGCAGTTCGCCTGCAGTTGTTGTAGAGCAAGCGGCCGCGGGGTGTGTATCAGCCAATGGCATGTTAATGTTGCTGCTGATGATGATTTTGCAATTAAATTACAACAATTACAAAAACACGCGCACATAAGTAACAACAAAAGAACAGTTTCAATTTATAAGTTAATTATGTTGATTTTTCGGTGATCGTTAAACTAATATTTCGCGCAATGCGCTAAACAGTTAGTACGGTTTTGCGAACGGGTAAGACGATTTTCCACACGAATCAATTTTAATAACTAAATAATTTCGCCACTAGTTCTAGATATTTACAGCTAGACATTTAAGGTGATTATAGGTAGTGTTTAGATGTTATTAGACAGTTATTGGTAATAATATTGTAGATGAGTTTTGTGACAGCAATCAATCTACATACATATTCTAAAGAAGGATAAGAGTTTTCTTCAACGCTTTGTAACAAAAACACACTAAGTGACCCTTAACACCTGATTTGTTCCAAGGCTGAACAACCACAGAGTTGGTTAAGGTTTGTTTCTTTGCTATATCTACTTGTAAATCGTTGCAGATTGGCGAATTGAGCAAACTAAGTATACGTTGTTCAAACTTGTGGGCAGCACACTCTTTCTGTGTGTAGAAATTAGTTTTTCCGCGCCAAAGAATCTTAGTAACCGCTTGGATTTCTTTCCTAGATAAATTACTATTTTACTAAAATTGATTTTATGTGTTAAGTTTTTGAAATCAGAGAAGAAAAGAAATTTGTATTTTCATTTCCCATTTGAGTCCTTTACAATGGAAAGCTGATCTAAAATATGCAAGTTTGTAGCATTGAAGATAACGGTTATATCACCGAAGTATTCGCATATTTTCTTCAACGAATTCAACTCGATGATTTTGTTGTTGCTTTTGCATGCAATTTTTTAGACAAGAAACCAGCGCGCAAAGATATCGAGC
Organism: Bactrocera neohumeralis; assembly: GCF_024586455.1. NCBI lineage: Eukaryota > Metazoa > Arthropoda > Insecta > Diptera > Tephritidae > Bactrocera > Bactrocera neohumeralis. The sequence continues at coordinate 6,615,553 of NC_065921.1, forward strand.
AGAGAAATGGCGACTCGAAAATAGCTACCATTCGACAATCGTCAGCTATTAATTGATTGGCCGATCTAGTCTACACCATCTCCGAAATTTTAATTTACCGTGTGAATACTTATAAGCCTGAACTGTGCTCTGGGACTTTATAAGAATTCTTCCATATCTGACCCAAACCTTTTTCTTCTCAAATTGCAATTTTTTCTAATAGCAAAGAGAGAGACTTACTATACAAGTATACATATGTAAATATTCAAAAGTACGGAAAAATATTGGGTATACTTTTCGTGTTTTGTCAATAGATGTCGTTGCAGTTATATCTCCACTGCTACCAATCACATTGCGTCATACCATATTATATTATGGAAAGCTTCCATTAACCAGAAAAACATTAAATTCGGAGAAGTTGAAAAAAGTTACAGCTGTTCAAAAATGAGTGAAAATAATGAAGAAATTCGCTATATTGTGAAATTAAAAAGGGAAGAATGCCACGCAAGCCCCCAATGAAATTTGTGAAGTTTGCAGCACAACAATGGTTCGCTCGCTTCCGCTCTGATAATTTCGATGTGAAAGATGCAATTCGCTCTGTCGACTATCGTTGAAAAAGTCGATGATATTAAGGAGAATACTGACAAGGATCGTCACATAAGCAGTCATGACATCGCTAAGGAACTTAACATTCATCATCAAACGGTTTTGAACCATTTAAAAACGGCGGTCTTCAAAATGAAGCTCGATGTTTGGATACCACATGAATTGTCTGTGAAAAATTTAATGGACCGAATTAATATCTGCTATTTTTTGCTGAAACGAAATGAAATCGAACCATTTCTGAAGCGAATGGTAACAGGAGACGAAAAGTGGATCGAATACGACAATAATATGCTAAAAACATCATGGTCCAAACGTGGTGAAGCTCAACAAATGGTCGCAAAGGCAGAATTGATGCCTCGATTGGAAAGAAATCATCCACTATGAGCTGCTCCAGCCTGGTCGAACGATTGATTCTACATTTCTAAAAAACTTTTACACTGATGAAATAATGTATCAGGCGGAAAAACAGCAAAAAGAGGTCGACCAAAATGGTACATCACTATAAATATAAAAAAATTAGTTGAAATTTGATTTGAAATACGAAAAGACTTTTTCGACTACCCAATATGTTATTTTACGTTACAGTAGTTAATAGTTTGTTATAACCAAAGTGAGTTAGGTGAGATTTGACATCATTTGTGATGCCTGGTTAAGGATAAATATACCCTCAGACAGGGTCGTAGGGATGATTGTAATGAACTCTGAGAGAATAATCTGCAACAAAATTGTTGCAGAGCACTGGAGCTCCCTGAAAACTCTAGGTAAGAACAAACTGCTCCATCTCCCCTCTCTCGTTCGCTGCCTTCAAATATCAACAAAACGTTTGGAGCCTATCACAAATTAGTTGAGGCAGTAAATTTTGATCCCAGCGAATTCGTACAGTTTATCGAAGTAATTACACGAGCTTTTCAAAAAATGTTCATGTGTTTCTACTAAAGCCTTGGCAATTGGCGTCAAATTTTCGACCTCATGCACAGTGATCGGTTAAAATCCTCAGAACTCAGGAATATCAAGATGGACCTCACTAAGAGGAAATATTGCATTAGACATTCTACGGGTCCGACCAGGAAAAAGTCACTCAGCCGCATAAGAGGCAGTTTTTGATCATCGATCACGAAGCTCAAGGGAAATTATGCTATGTAGAGCTAGAAAGCCAAAATACAGCAGATTTTTTACTTGTTTCCATCTGATTACATTGGAACAAGAGTGAATTTTCCAGCAGGCTCATCGGCGTTACAGGGTTTTGCGATTCCGAAAGTTAGTTTACATATTAATCTGTAGATTAGCAAACAAGGACAAAGTGAGAGGGAAGCTAACAGAATTTCAATGCCGTGAAATCAGCTGACGGCAAGGATACTTTGAAACAGCAAATAAAACCGGCAGTGGCATCGGCATTAAGCGACCACATATCCACACAATAACTTTTGTTAAGTAAAATTTTTTAATATCAACGCGGTGTCTTTGGTGGAATTAAAGGCAAAGTCTTAGATATACTTCAAACAAATATGAATATGATTATCATCAGTTATTATATTTTAGTAAATATCCACTATAATTGTGTAGCACCAACCTGTCATGGCTCCACCGACATTCAGTCCAGTTGATGAGGACGGTGTTAATGCAGTACCCGCTGCCGTGGTACCTTTATTCTGAAGTTGCTGCTGCTGCTGCAATTGCTGTTGTTGCGATTGCTGCTGTGATTGTTGCTGCTGTTGTGCACGTTCATTCGCATTGAAACGCGACACCGTAGACGTTCCGGATGCTGTCGATGTCGTAGCCGTAGCCGTGGCCGTTACAACCGTAGCAGGTGTGATTACAGTCTCAATAATAGTTGCCGCTGTTGCCGGTTGCTCCACCGATATTTGCTTAACAACCAACTGACGCTTCTTAGCGCCTTGTATATGACTAATGCCGCCCGACTCAACGACCGTCTGCACCACTGCTTCGGCTGTGGTAGTGGACGTATTCGTGCTGACCGGCAGCAATCCGGGCGGTGAATCGAAACACACGTCCACCAGTGTGGCCGAAGTGGTCTGCAAGCCGGCAATATCCTTCAGATCAATCCAACTCGCACCAACCTTATCCGCATCCGAGAGTGGCAAGCTCAGCACACGCGTATCCGATTCATCGACGATGTGAAATGACTGCGCTGGCTCAATCTTTACGATAATGGGCTGACTGCCCGTAGCCAGAGTGCTTGCTGTGTTGCCACTCAGCACCTGTTGATGCAGCGCAGCAATTTCCGCATCCGCTTCGGCGTCATCGGACATCTCATGATCGAAAATGGATTGCTGCAATGCCTGCAACTGTTGTTGGCGACTTGCAACACTCGTGGCCGAAAACGCCATGCCACTCGTCACCGTTGAAGTGGCGGTCGTTTGCGCTTTCGGCGCCGTTGCAATTACGTTACGCGATAATTGCTCGACCGCTGTCGCAGCGACAGTTGGCTTACGCACCACATCGAATTTCAATATGGTGCACTTGTCCGTCTGCTGATACTGGTGCTGCAACAGTGGACGTTGCGGCTGCAAGCCACTGCTGCCGCTGTTATTGCTTCTTGGCGGTGAATTGAAAAGCGGCGGCGGCGACGTGGCCTTATTCGAGGTGGTCACGGTGCGCACCACACTCGTACTCGTCGTTGTGCCGCTACAGCTGGCGATGGTGGCCGCTGCGCCGCTAACCGGCAACGGTATAATTGAGATCGATGGCATTTTGTTGCGAAAACTCGTTGCTGAATGTACGCTGCTGCTGCTGCTGTTATTGGCATTGCCGCCGCCGCCGCCCGGATTGTCATTGCTCAATGTCGTGACACCTGTTGCACGGAGGTTATTGTTGCCATTGCCACTGTGCACATGCACCGAAGTGGTGCTGACATTGGCGGCATCGTCCGACGTGCGTCCGGCGCCACACTTGTTGTTGTCCGGCTGTTGTTGCGTGATCAACACGACGTTGCTGGCATTGCGTGACGGTCGGCAGCGCAGCGTATAGGGCGGTGAGCTATGCGACACTTTGGCAGAGCTGGCTGCGAGTGTCGAGTCGATGGGCAACATTTAAATGCGTTGTTGGTTGGTTTTTGTATGTGGATGAAGGTTTCAACTGACGCGCGCGGTTTGAACTTCGCGATTAAAAAGTCTTTTTGGTGTTGCTTGTATACTGTTGTTGTGGTGCTGCTATTGCTTTGATTTTATTCTAAATTTTAGTTAGTTTTGTGGTTTGTTTCCTTCCACTTTAAGCGCAGGGTTGCATGCAGCATATTCCCTCCGTGTTTTGTGCGTTTTGTTAAAATGCGTTAGTTGGTGTTCTTTTTTTCTTTACTTTTTTAATCTACTACGTATATATGTATGTATATTTATTGTTCAGTGAGTGACTTTTCGTGCTCTTTAAAATTCGGGAGTATTTCAAGGGTCAACTTTTTTCACTATTCTCATAAAAATGCTGCATTACAATGCGTGAAATTGATTTTATGTGCATTTATGTGCGTTAATTTCGTTTTTTTTCAGTCAATTTGTGGTGTTCCGACTAATCTAAGCGCTTGTTTCACGTTTACTTCGTGAGTATTATTTAGTGTAACGTTTTTTGATATTCATATGAAAATTTTCTATTAAATTGAGTGTGCAAATTGGGTTAGCGAGGAATTTTTCTTCTTTCTGCGTTTTACACAGTCCTCGTGAGTCCTTCGTGAGCCATGAAACTTGCAGTATTCACAAAGTTCTTCTTACTGTTGGTCCATAATGTTCGCATGATTATTTCTTGCATTTGTATTTGTTATGTGCATATGTATATTTTTAGCAATGGGAGGGTTGGCACCCTGTATTTGTATGCCTACTGCGCTTGCATGAATGATCGTGAGTGCACACATATACATACATATGTATGTATATATTAATATTTTGATATTGTATTTGTATCTGCTGACAATATACACATAAGTATATTATTACAAAGTTATTTTAACGTCGATTTCCGCGATTTTAAACTTCTTTATTATAACCTGACTGAATTAAAAGTCAGCAAATGTTATTCAAATATTAAATTTAAAAAAATTTAATTTCAAATTTTTAAAAATTTTCGAACTTTTTATTCAAATATGTTTCTCATCCTGTTCCATTTAGTGTCTCAACTGCAAATCCTGCACTACTTGAGTGATTCGTGTTGTCATATACGATTCACTGACGCTTCGTATTTCACTTCTTTTAGTCTCAGGTGGCAATAATTCAAATGGTAAATTTATTGTTGTTGATTTTTTTTGAGTAAAACCATTACATTAATGAATCTACGCGTTGCGTGAGCGCCTCTGTTAACTCAGATCTGTTAAATATAACGAGTTCAATTTATTTTCAGCGCAATTTAAGTACTAAATGCATAAATTCGTTTTATTGAGTGTGGAAAAATGGCTGCATTCCATATTTTGTTGACATATGCACACTTCATGTCACGTGAAAATTCACTCAAAACCGTAGAAGTTCGTATTAGGTAACGAAAATCACAAAAACTTAAAAATTGTAAATATTTTCTTTTGTCTTCACTCACTTTTTCACGCACTTCCACTTATTCGTACATGTTTGTGTATGCATGTGCGTATCTCTGCAAGAGTGCGCAAGTGCAAGTGTCAGCGCAAAGTGTACGGGCTGTGTCACTCACTGCATGCCTTGCAGTTTTTTGTTTACATTCATTATACAAGAAGCTTTACACTGCATAAGTATATGCGTATGTGTGTATATGCCCACTAATGCGACTTTACATTTGTGATAAACGCATACAACTGAAGTTCACGCATTCACGAAAGCACTTATGCACATCTGTACACATTATACACGGATTTCATTTTTTATGCATGTGTGTGTGTGTGCTTGTATGTGATAAAAAACACAGTTGTTAATGGCGCTGTTTTAGTTTGATATATTCGCTTTTGTTTTTGTTTTTGTTTCACTTAAATATTTCATTTACCATTTAACTGCAACTTTTTGTGGTGAATATAAATTTTTATATGTATGTGTGTATTCATGTGCGTGCATAAAGGTACATTTTTTGATTAATATGTTGCACAAGGATTTTATGCTGTTTTTTCCATTAGCGGGTGATAAGAACAGTTATTTGCGGGCACATTATGTATTTTTACCTTAAACGTATGTATGTATGTATGTGGATGTTTATATGCACTTTGTTAGTAATTATTTATGAACTTCCATTAAATTACAGTTTTAATTTTTCTGCTTGGATTCTTACATACTTGTATGTAAGTATGTATGCGTATATTTTAGCGCGTTAATATGTATATTTTAAATGTAAATATATTTTTTAATTGCCGTATAGTCTTTTCATTTGCATGCCAGTACAAGTTGAATGAAATATGCACAATTTTAAATATTTATTTATATATTTATATGTATATATTATATACGTATACTGGTAAGTATATATGTATTTATATATATAGTTGTATATACGAGAGTGTATTTCATACTTATTTGGTGTATTGTTTATTTTAAAGAACTTTTATATATACATATGTATGTGCTTATATTTATTTGAAATGCCAATGAAAATATTGGCTTTTTATTTTTTTACCACTATAATTAATTGTATAATTTACATGCTTATTTTTAATGATTTTTGTTTTACTTTTTCCATTTCACGTTTTATACACTCATTTTGCTGGCAGTTTGGGTAACAATGCAACACTGAGAGATTTTTAAGATTAATATGGATTTTTTGTAGTATAATATGGAGATTTTGACGTAAAATATGGTGATTTTGAATTTTAAGCTGCGAGTAGTTGGGGTTTTGAATTTTTGTTTTTAGGTTATATTTTTGTGTATTTGCTATTTACTTCAATATTATTTCGTTAATTTATTATTATTTATTCATATTTTATTTTGGTGTGTTTGTTATATTATGCTTTAATGAAATAATGTTCAGTTTAACTTACTGCTTTTCAAAACTTTTATTTTACTAGTGAAATTTGATTTTGCACAATTATTTTTTTCTTCTCTTAACACTGTTTCATTAACAGCTGTTGATTGCGAATTGAATTTTTTCACTGTTTTGGCATAAATTAACATGAATTTAGTTTTATAGTTTCGTTACTTATTTTGCATTGAAATTTCTCGCGCCACTGCTATTTAAATTATATAATTGTGAATATTTATGTAAATTTTTTTAATCTCAAACAAAAAAATCGAAAATAAAATTCAGTCAGAAAGTTAAAAAAAAAAGTTCAAGTATGCTTTCTAGAAACAATAAAATAAAAAAAAATTAATATTTTAATTAAAATTAAATTAAATATATAATATTAAAAAAATATAATAGCAATAATTAAAAAAGTTAATAATTCTCTTAGAAAAGTAAAACAAAACTAAAAACAAATTTAATCATACTTTCTTGAAACAAAAAAAAAATTTAATAAAAAAAATTAAGTAATAATTAAAATTAATAATTTAAATTAAAAGAAATTAAAAATTTAATCAAAAAAATTAAGAAATTAAACAAAATTAAAAATTTAATTTAAAAAAATTAAAAAAAATTAATTTTAAAAAATTACAAATTTAATTAATTAAAAATTTAATTATTTTTTAATTATTTCTTCTTTTGTTTTTCTACCTCTATACAAGCGGTTTGTATCTAAACAGAACGAACAACTCTGTTTTCCCAGTTACTGCCTTGAATGTGCGAATTGGCTGAAATACACAGGGTGCAAACTTTGTATAGCGGTTAACATTTAGGTATATGCTGTCCAATTAAATTGGTTAGACAAAAATTTTGACAACCTGGCATAATTTAATAAAAAATTAGGAATTTAATTAAAATTTAAAATTTAATTTAAAAATTAATCAAAACTAAAAATTTAATTAATTAATTAATAATTTAATTATTTTTTAATTATTTCTTTTTTTACAAACGGTTTACATACATATATCTAATCAGAACTAACAACTCAGCTTTCCTAGTTACTGCTATGAATGTACGACTTGACTCGAATATACAGAGTGTGCTCTCATGTTATGTATATGTATGTTTTGAATAGCTGTTAACATTTATATGCTATCCAATTGAATTGGTTAAACACAAATTTTGACAATCTGCTTTCAGTAGCATTTGGCCACGAATGGTCGAACACTGGAACAAATCGGAAAAATAGTGGCTATAACTGTGTAACCGGTATCTACGCCAATAAAGACGGAGATTTACAGTGAATGTGGTTTGATGATGGTCACGGTGGCGCTCACACTGTTTGATGGATTTAATGAGCCAATTTGTGGTATTTCAAAAACGGAAAACCCGTTTATGTTTCATGAAATGCTTTAGTGTAACAAAAAGAATGTTTGGTCTAAAATCTTTGCTTTTTAATTGATGTTATTTTCTCAAATAAAGCGCGAGGTCGATAAATATGAATATCTGAGGGCTTATTTTGCCATATAAAGTTTTTACAGCGTACCGTCATAAAAGGCGTGTCACCCTGTACTCAAAAACAACACTCGCACTCACAGTTAGAAACTGGAATTAAGATTCAATTACAGAGTTGAAATATTTAACTCATGAAAATAAAAATTCAGAAAAAATTAAAAAAAATTGTATAACAAAAATTTATTTTTTCCGCAAATTTTCTCTATGACTTTTATCACTTGCTCATAAAAATGCTAGTTTACTGGATTTTTCAAATTAACTAAAAGCCAACGAGTAGGTAATGCGTTTTCAACTTGCCTTAAATGAATGTTGTCGTCACAAAAACACTTTGAATCTCTACTACACCACATCACATTGTCATTTAATTTAAATCAACCTCAAATTCGGTCACAAAATCCTCCTTAAAAGTTTTTTTGAGTGCTCAAGTTTTGCCGTTAAAATAAAGGTTTTAGTTTTCATGCATTATTTTTGATGCATTATTTTCGTGGTGAATTTCGTGCGGGTTTTATGAACTTATTTAGTATAGATTTGAAATACTCGTCAGTCAGTCAGTCGTAAAAGTCTTAGATTTCTCAGTAATGTTTATTCCTTTTTTATTTAAAGTCACTTGATAGAATTCTTTTCGATTGTTCATTTGCTTGTTTGCTGTTTTTGTCTTTGTTTTTCTAATTTTTTATTACTGTTTTGATTGGTTTTTATTTTTACTTTTTGTTGTTTTAAACGAGTCTATACGAGTGTAGAAGCACAACATCAAAATAAGAAAAAATCAGCCTTTTAAGTGCACTTAAGAACAACGACGCTGCACCGACCACGACAACGACTCGAAGCAGCAAGCGATTCACCGAAATCCACCGATGCACCGTTACCGATAGTTTACGACGACCACTGTTGTAGTTAGTTTTTTTTTATCTATATTTTTTTTTGCATTTTTAGAGTAATTTTAAAATAAGTTTATAAGTAAATTGCTTAATGAAAATTGCTGGCAATATTTCGCTTGCCTTTATGCGTGTGTGTGTGGGAGTGTTCATACATAAAATGCGACTGCAGTCCGTGAGTTTTGCGAAATTACACTAACAACTCAATTCTGCTTGGCTTTTTTGTTCTTTTGCTTCCTTAAATTTTCACAGCACACCTACACACAAACTTTTCCTTTTAATTGCGTTGCAACATTCACTTCACTTCACATTTATGTCCATGTGTGTGTGTGTTAAGCACTTGCATTGTCTTTAATAAATATTTTGCACGCACCAATTTGCACAACGCCCGCTCCTGCTTCCGCGCCCGCTGCTGCTGTTGCAATCTTCCAATTTTCATTGAATTTTCCCAGCAATATTGCTCACAATTCACACACTGAGCTTTTCTATTGCTGCTGCTGCTGCTACTGTTGCTGTTGCTGCATTGCAATCGAGAATTTTTGCACTGCTGCCATTGCTGCTGGTCGCTGCGACACTTCCTTTGGATTTTCGCTATTGCACAAGGATATGCGCGTTCGCATTCGCCGTTGTACGCAGCGCTCGGCAGCTGGAATGGTAACGCATCGGGTGGCGGTGCAGTGCATACATAATGTTGCAACAACAATGTGCGCTGCCAGCGATTGCAATACGATGCGCGCGCTCTGTACCGCAAACGAAGCAACTAAGTAAATTATAGTAGCAACACACACGCACAAACACGAGGCGTTCGCAATCTATGGTATGGGCCGATATGTCAAAATAATTGGAATTGGTGGAATTGTAGCCTCCAAGACGTTGGATATGCAAAGCATCTGCTGTGCGCCTTGCTGTATGCAATAGTGCGCCGTCGGAGGATGGCGGCCGAGCGGTTGGGACTGTGCAGGCGCCAATTGCGGCGATGGCAACAACAACTGCAATTCACCATGCACAATGACGTCGCCGTCGTCGTATTCGTTGGTGTGAACGAAGTGCGCTCCAACAACAATGGGTGCATCATTCGTATTGATAATCGATTTTTAGTTCACTGTCACACAAGCGCGCCCGCACACACACACTCACACACTAGCGCGCTAACATTTGCACTTCACTTTGTTGTTCTTTGTGGTTTTATTGCGCTCTGCCTGCCGTTCCCATGGAAGGGTACGTTGCGGTGGCAGCAAAAATCACAGCTGTGCGCAAATGCGCTCCTGACTGCGCTACGCCGTGGAGATTTCGCGAATGAAAAGTTGGTTTTTGCGAGTTCACATTAACTATAATACATATATCACAATTCACAGCAAAAATAAAGCACTTAAAGTCGCCTTTTAATAAATCAAATTATAACTGTAAACTCGTTTGCGACTTCCCGAAACTACACATGTATGTATGTGATTGCAAGCGTTCGATGGACAGCAGCTGTTTTGCGGGCCAGCGAGCGCACGACCGAACGAACGTTGTGCCGCGTTGCAGCAAAAGGAAAATACTCGCTTGTGGCACAGTGCAGCGCGCAAGCAAGGACGCACAAACACACGCGCACATATGAGTGGCGGTGTCTTGCTGCGCCACCCCTTAGCCACTGGACGGTTGTGTTGTACACACAAAAGCGCTTCCAGTGCGCCTGGAAGTGTGCTTTTAAGTTTTCAGTAATTTTCTGTTGTAGTTACTTTAATGAGAGGACACAATATGTATTTAAAGTGATAGAAAAAGATGCAATCCGAATATAGTTCAAGTTTCATTTTTACTTTAAAATTTATTTCGTGAAAACTTTGTCAATTTATGATTTTTATAAAAATTTTCGTTTGAGAAACTATTTTTTCGTAGATTTTAAGTATTTTTCTTTAATTTACATTAGATAATATTTCATAAAATATATATATTTTTTTAATGATTAATTAATCTTAATTATTATAACATGAAAAATAATAATTTGATAAAAAATAATAATAAAAACACAAAACTTTTTATGTTTTTTTTTGACATAATTTTATATTTTAATCTTTTTTTACTTTACTAATTTATTATTTTTTAATGTGTATAATTTTATTTTAATATTAGTTTTAATATTAATTATAATTTCAGCCTTTATTTACAGTTTAATTTAAATTTTTTAATTTGACTTAATTTTTTTAATTATTTGTATTTTAATTGTAATATTAGTTTAAATTTTACTGTTAATTTCATTTTAAGTTAAATTTAAAATTGATTTTAATTTTAACTTTTATTTGCATTTTTATTGTAATTTTAATTTAATTTTGATTGTAATTTATTTTTAATTTTATAATATTTTTTATTTTGACAAAATTTTATATATTAATTTTTTTTATTTTTGTAATTTATTATTTTTACCGTGTATGATTTGAATTTAATATTAAATATATTTTTAATTATATTATCTATGTTTATTTAAATTTTTTGTTTGAATTTAAATTTAGTTTTTTTCGTGAATTATTTGTATTTTAATTGTAATGTTAGTTTTATTATTTTTTAATTATAATTTTAAATTGAATTTTAATTTTAATATGGATTTTAACTTAATTTTAATTAAAATTTTGTTTTTTTTAAATTAATTATTTTTAATTGAACTAATTTTATGTGATTTTATAACATTTCATATTGTTTAATATAATTTTATTATTTCTGTAGTAAACCCATTTTCATGTTAACTTTATGATGATTTTAATTTTATTGATAACTGTAATTTTACTTTTAATTTAGTTTTTATTTTCCCTTTAATACTAATTTCAATTTTGATTTATTTTGTTTTTTTTTGTTTGGTTGATAAACTATTTTAATTTTTTTTTTTCAATTTAAGTAAATTTATGTTACTTTGTAATAAATTTTTTTTTAATTATTTATTCTATTTCTTGTATCAATTTATTTAATTTAATTCTAGCGAACTACTTTAACTTTCATTGTTCTTTTATACCCTTTTAATTTCAACCCGTTATAACTCGATTCTTGAAATTTAACTAAATCACCGTTTTCCGTTTTACTCTTCATTCATAATTTCATATTAAATTTCCGGTGGCATTTATTGTGATTTTCACAGCAAAGTTCCTCATCCTCGCATTGCCGCTCGCTCGAATGGCAAAAAGTTAACCTACCAACCAAGAAACATATTTACAGTTATATGTACGAGTGCATGTGTGTTACCTACATATACAGCGAGCTTTCGTCCTTACTCGTCGGATACGACTATCATTTTGCTTCGTTTTCGTTTACTCGCACGAGTATGCACTTTACTGTTATATCTATGAATGTTTGTGTGTGTGCGTGTGTTTCCTGGAAAATTGTGGAGAGCAAGATTGTGGTGGGCACGAGCGCCAGCATGTTGAACTAAATTCCATGTGTAGAAAATAGGACTCGCTGCTGGAAAATAGGGTTAGTAGGCATAATGCCAAGTGCAGCGAGCAAGGAAAAGTTGGAAATCCTATCAGTCGTAGTGGTGGTGGTAATGGTGGTTTCGGCGTTGTTGCTACTAGCTGTTGATAATATTGTTGAATGGTGAGTTTTCAACCCTTAAATTTAGGTGCGTCGCACTGAGAGCTTATGAGAAATTGTTTACCAACTACATTTTGTTAGTGTTTCTTCAATGTTTATTTATCTATGCATTGACCGCACCATGTTAATACACGAAAATTTAAAAAGGCGTAGTTCGGGGGGGATTAAGGCCCCGTGATGGGTAAATACCCATTTTAGTTAAAATATTAAAATAGTTCTTTCTTTTTAGTACACGTGGCTCAATACCTTTTTGTACTCATGCAATATGTCGCCACAGAGTATTATATTTAGTTCACCTAACGGTTGTATAGGGTTTTTCAATAAGAGATAAATAAAATAAAAACTGTTTGGGATATCAATAAAATTCTTTATTCCTGGCGCAACTGCTGCAATTTTACTTTCGGTATTCGTACGAAGTTCATCAATCGTCGCTGGATTGTTGGCATAGACCATAGCCTCAGAAGAAATAGTCTGACGGCGACCGAGGTCCGAGGAGGCCAACTCACTGGACCATTTCGTGAGATAACAAGTTCATCAAACTCGGTTTTCAAAAAATCGATTGTGACATTCACTGTGTGGCTTGTGGCGCCGTTCTGTTGAAACCATATATTGTCCATCCAATTCGGGTCAAAAATATTCGGTTATCATTGATCGGTAGTGATTCCCATTCACAGTAACGTGCCATTCTTGATCTTCGCGGAAGAAGTACGGCCCATTGACGCCGCCGGCCCATAAAACGCATCAAACCGTAATTTTTTCGGAATGCAATGGTGACTCATGGAGTATGTGTGGATTGCTGCTGACCAGTAACGCATATTTTGCTTATTGAGGAACCATTCAGCCAGAAATGAGCCTCATCACTGAAGATGATTTTTCGATGAAAATCCGGATCATTTTCGAGTTGTTGCTCAGCCCAATTCACGAAAATGCGACGATTCTGATGGCCAAGATCTTTTCTCAAATTTCACCACAACGACACACACACAGAGCTGCCCAACGCTTGAGAACGACGTGTGAGAGACTGATTTGGGTTCTCCTCAATTGATACGCTAGCGGCAGCAGCAACATTCTGGACACTACAGGCACTTCTTTGTCTCAGTGGCACGAGAACATTTTGTACTGTGCCAGCGGATTCAAATTGTGCACTAAACGCCCAATTGTTGATCTGACAGGACGATTATGGTGACTATAAATTGGAAGTAGCGCTCTTAAAGTTGAGGCAACTGATTCCAAATTCCGATAGTAAATTTGAATAATTTCGATTCGATGTTGGCTCGTATATCTTTCCGTGATGAAATAACAAATCTTATTGAAGAGAAGTGTGAAAAGAACAGGAAAAAATATAGCGTCGTTTTTTATCCCTATCGTTCTACTTTTGTAAAATATCGGGAGCCCAGTATCTATAGTTGACTTTTGACAGAAAATATTGTTCAATGTGTCAGATTTATTATTGAAATTTAGAGAAAATCCTGATTATCTTACAATTGGCATATTTTGCATTCATTTCGAAAATTTCAAAACACAACCTATGTGGTTTTTTATTGCTGCGAAGAACCGCAAGAAGGCTGAAATTTCTATTAGAACTGAGTAAAATCAAAAACTAAATAATTGAAACGACGTCATTAATCGGCGTTCTCCTGTTGTGGTGTCCCGCAGTTCATATAAAAGAAATATTCCAATGGTGCACACCTGGTGAATCTAAACCAGGGGTTTATTATGCAATACTTGAAGTAGAAACCGCATTGTATTCCAAGATAAAAGATGTTCTATAGAATGCACGCCCTCTCAGCGCAATATAAAACACACATATGCATGCATGAACATACATATGTACATAAGTATGTATGTATGTACAAACAATGCAGATTATGTGCATGAATGTGGAAAACTGTCTGTGACAGGAATTTCCGCCGCTCAAATTAAAACGCTATCATTGCAGGCATTTAGAAAGCCATCCCCAGCTGTTTCTCGGGTTGCGATTTCAATTGATATTGTTATTGCCAAAGAATGTGCCATTAAGCGCAGAGGACGACAGCGCAAGCGCGAAGCCGAGGTAAGAAGATCGCAAAATGCATGCGCGCCGTAGTGATAAGTGACTCTGCAAGCGCAGGTAGCTGCAATATTGCCGGAAAAACAATGAATGTATCTATGTATGTCTGTGGCGCACAAGTGCACATCGACAGCGGTCGCGTGCAAATTGGAATAGACAGTTGCACGCATGCGCGGCGCACATTCCGCATCTTGCACTCTAGCGCTTGTAAATATGCGCATACACACTTAGTTGTTGTTGCTGCTGTTGTTGATGTTGCCAACACCGAAACTGCTGCTCAATGGCATTCTGACATCCCAAGTGCCAGCGACAAATTCTGCGCGAGCACAACTTTGGCCAAACGCTCGTTCTTACACTTCTATATAGAAAGGCGAGTTTTTGTGCTGCATTTGCTGCTCACCATCTTCGGATGTCGCCATCGGCCTTACTGCCGCTGCTGTGCGCTGACTATACATAGTCGCAGTCTTCGTTCTTCATGTTCAGCAGGCATTTCTCCGACTTCGTCATCAGCAGCGAGTAGTCGCCAAACCTGTTCACTCAAACGTAGTAAAAGTCCCGTAATAAAGCCCCAGTTTTTTTCCACACATCCAGCAAGCAACAGCCAACCAACCGACTAACCAGCTAACAACTCCAGTTAAGCAGCAATAACAACAACCATAAATAACCAGTTATTCGTTAGTGGAGTCATGGCGCGCAGTACCGTTGATTCTGAGTTTTTGTGTTGCGCAACTGTGTTGCAAGATTAGTAACGACCGGTTCAATTACAACTGTGTACATGAAACAACAACAATAATAACAACAACGCTAGCAATAACAAAGCTGAATAAATTCCTGTTGGCTGTGTTGTCATGGCAGAAACGAGTAAGTCTTCTTCTGCGTCGAAAATGGGATACACCTCGGGCAACTGCATACCGACACACACACACACACACACATACACACATATATGACGGGAAATGCACACACACACGCGTGCTTTGGGCGTCGAGCAGCAGCTGCATTGCGTACTGACCGGAGGAGCGTGTCTTCACCGCCTATCGGTTATTATCGTCGAAATCTTCTTTTCTTCTGTACGCTTTTGCTTCTTTGGCGATTCCCAATTCTTCAGCAAAACTTGGGCGCAGCATTACTCAATATGCATTTGATTGATGACACGGCAGCGGTGGCAGCGCATACATAACTGCAACGATGATGCACTTAACTCCGTGTAGGCTTGCATGTGGCTACACCTTAACGAGTCTTATATGAATTGAACTTTTTCTCCACAATGTTGTTTGCTTCTCGTTAGCCTTTAGTTGAGCCTCGCCTTGCCTTGCTTTGCCAGATTCCAGATTCCAGATTTCTTATTACCCATTTTTGTTATTTTTTTGCTATGTCTTCCTCTTTCGTGCTTTTTTCGCATCGTCCGTGATTCTTCTGCAATTGCAGTTGCCCCATCAATGGCTGATGGATTAGAGTAGCAGCATTTCTCTCTTTAACCTTATTCGTGTTAATGATGATGAAAACATTTGACAGCGGGTCAACTCTGGTCGCCAGCTCGCCAGCTCGCCCGTTCGGCCCCACCTTACTTACTTAAAATGGCAGCTGCGCTGTGTACATACATACATATGTAACCGTTAGCTGTAAATTCGCGGCGTCAGGTATGTGAGTTCTTATCGCGCTTTCTTTTGCTGTCTTTTCTTGAATTGCTTCTTGTTTGGAAATTTCGTAATTTAATAACATACATTAACGGTAAACAACGATTTTCAACGCATTACGCGTGTGGAATATTTAATGGAAATTAATTTGCATGTTCGTATGTGTATATACATACATACTTATATGTATGAACAAGCATTTACGAATACGAATTTTAATATTACTATGTATGTATGTAAATTTTTAATTTTTTGGCATAGAAACACAGGATCTTTCATGAATACTTTTTAGAGTTTTAGAGGCTTAATTCATACCCTTACATTTTTTGGACCCTTAGACAGGCTTCTGTTCCCATTCTCGTTCAATAAATGATATATTTGATTTAAATGTTCTATAATGTAATGGTAGTTCATCATTAAAAAAGCAACGCGATCGAAAGCTCTGTTCTACTTTTACCCTGAACGTACTTCTTTAATGGATTCGACTAACAATCATTGCGCTTTTCAAACAGAGGCAGAGGCATGACCATAAAATCACTATATATCTTGGACGATGGACTGCTCTTATTCTTATATTTATGTCAGTAAATATGTATACAAAAAAAAAGACCAGAGTCGATTAAGTCTTGTCCCTCTGTCGTTCGTCTGTCTGTTTACATCTATGAGATTAGTTCACAGTTTGTGAGATATCGATCTGAAAATTTGCTCCGTCCTTTTCTCACCAAGAAGCTGCTCATTTGACGGAACCGTCAATATCCGACCCCTAAAAGATATACTTGCCGCACAAAATAATCTATTAAAATCAAGTCTTTGTGTGAAAAAGAATTAATTGACTAAATACACTGGTAAACACTGTTTTTGTCACATGAACTTTGTGATGATTTTGGTGCACTCTATTAAGTTGGGCTAAATAAAGCTACAACCATGTTCTATTTGCTATAT
The DNA here is from genome assembly GCF_024586455.1 of Bactrocera neohumeralis. Lineage (NCBI taxonomy): Eukaryota > Metazoa > Arthropoda > Insecta > Diptera > Tephritidae > Bactrocera > Bactrocera neohumeralis. The sequence goes on from NC_065921.1 coordinate 6,632,604, forward strand.
CAATAATTTGGACCGAACAAAAAGATCATCTAAGTGATTGTTAGTTTTTTTGACTCATACAAAAGGCATTACAGTGAAGTCCAAACACTACACAGTTTCTAAACTTGTCTTCGACCAACAGACTCATCATACAAAGTGCCGAACTGCCTTTACCAAATTCTCCAAACCGATCGTAAAATCAAGATTTTACTACAGAACTTATTCTAAGTCAGCACGATGAAGTGACTGAAGACAGTGACCCACGTTATGAACCGTCAAGTTCAAAATAACTACGACAAATACGTGAAACAGTTGAAGGATGACAGCTTTGAAGAAAAAATTGATTGTTCAGGAAAAACCTGGAAATATTTAGTGAAATATTTTGAAACCATAAGTCGCAATTTCCAAAAGCTTAATATATGATCAGCGAAACTTATAATGCCATACAAAGCTTTGTAGTATAATATGTCCGTGAAAGTATACATATGTATAGCTGATGTTTTTTCTTTTAAGAAAGTTTACGTATGTTTTGATGAAACAAGAATTTGTTGTATTATTTAGCGGTCCTAGTACCATTCAAAATTTGACATGCGTTTTCTTGTGACTAAAAATGTTAAAATTTTGTTAACCGGTGTTACCAAAGCAACACTTTATTCTCGAAACTTACTATTCAGATCGGTTCACTATAGCGTATAGCTGATATCCAAACTGACCGATCAAGGTCAAGCTAAAGGTTTTCATAACAGATCGTTTTTCGTTATTAAGTAACCTTAATTGGACTTGAATGTTGCTTGTCTCAGCCAACTTGGCTAAAAAGAACCATAAGTTCCCAAAACTTTAAATGTGTTTTAATAGACACGCGGTTTTTAGAGTCTGTTAGCAATATTTCTCCGAAATAACTGGACCGACAGCTTGAAATTTTCACGCAACCTTCTTAGATATATTTGTCAATGGGTCGGCGATTGGTAATGAAATTTGGTGAATGTACTATTATGCGAAAAAATTATAGTAAAACTATTTAATTTAAGTTTCACAAGAAAACTTTTTCGTCAAACTATTTTTTTCTAGATTTGTATGACTGTCAAATGGCACATGAAAATAATCATTGGTGTTTGGTTCTCCATTGTCTTTCTGAAGTGTATTCAATGATTTTTACGACGAGTGAAATTATTCAACCAATAAGTTCCATTCAATTTTGTTTGCGGAATATAGTTTCTGGTGCCCAAACGTTCAGAATGTTGGAATGTTGGCCTTCGATGATAATTGTTTGGCGCGAGCAAGTGTTTTTCTTTGGTAAAATTATTTAAAGAAGAGCGCGTTGACAACATATCACCCCCAAGGCGGCTATCAAGATCAACGGATGATCGACATATTAATAAACTAAAGGAATTTGTGCTTGAGAATGAACGAAAAACATTGATAGATCTTACTGGCGACGTTGAAATTTCGGAAGGATTAGTGAAAACCATTTTGAAAAATCACTTGAGCCTAAGAAAAGTGAAAGCACCATCGCTTAACGTCTGTGAAATAACGCTTTCCGACTACTAGGATGTCCTGAAATAAATTATTGCTGGCGATGGGTTTTGGATCTATGCTGGAAACAGACAATCAATCGGCGGAATAACGTAGCAAAGGTGAGCCGAAGCCGAAAAAACCACCTCAAAGCAGGTCAAAAATCAAGGTTATGTTGAAAGTTTTCTTCGATTATCGAGTGCACTCTAAATTCCTTCCGATCTGCCAATCAGTAAACAAGGAATACTATTTGAGTGTTATGTGTCGTTTGCGCGAAGCCATTCGTAACAAGAGTCCGGTACTATTGGCCGACAACTCTTCGTTTTTGTACCACGACAACGCATCACAGCATACTGCATTGATTCTTCGTGAGCTTTTCTCCAAATTTTCAACCAACAGCTCCGTGTAACTTTTTTCAGAAAGCTTAAACGACCTCTCCGGGGAAATCGTTTTGAGCCATTTGAAGACATTAAACGTGAATCGCTATGAGCATTGAAGGCTATTCCGGAAATTGATTGTAACAACTATTTCGAGGATTGGAAAAAACCGTTGACACAAGTGTATTAAGATCAAGGGGGATTACTTTGAGGTACTTTGGTAGTATATTTTTAGTTTATTTATTAAATAAAATGCGTTTTCAACAAAAATAAATGCTTTTTCTGACTTACATGTGGAGTAATCGACACTGGGGAGAATATATATAAGAATTAGTTTCGTTCAATCAATCTGTGATCTTCAAGTTCGCAGATTCCGTATTGTATTTGTAGACTTTTCGTTATATTGGTTTTCCTTAAAAATTTTTCAGTCTAATAATGGATAAAAGTTTTTGAAATATACATACATATATCAACCCCGCATTTTTTTACTTTACATAAATAAAATCATAAATTTTTCTTTTTAGATTTTATAAATATTTATATGCATACATATGTATGTATATGCTATTTATGTAGGCAACACATGTAGTACATATGTACATATGAACATATGAACACCACTCACCTCTGATTGTGCTGGGCATTATAGTCGTTTGATTTGTGATCACTTCTTTCACTCCAAATAATGTCCGTTTGTATAACTATTATGATCGTGGTCATTTGATCGTGCAACTTCGTGCATTTTATGTGACACTTTCTTGTGCTTATGTAATTGCATTTAATGTAATTTATGTGTCTGTATACGTGTGTGTATGAAAATATAAAATCGCAGCGTTGCATCACATTAAACATATAACAGTATTTTATTTTATCGATTGTACGTGATGACGAATGATAAGCAAGCAACAAGATCGTAAAGCAATGGTGAGAGTGCAAAATGAAGAAAATTTGTAGTTAAATTCACAACAGTTAAGTTTTCATTTCCAAATCACTTTTTTCTTTCAACTGACACCACATATACATACATACATATACATACATATATGAAGTATAGCATGACACACACACTCACACACGCTGCGTATATGTATGAAAACACACTGCACACACTAACACATTGACGCACAGGTGGATTTGGTGCTTGTTCGAGTGTTTCACTAATTAGTCAAATACGCATGCGCAACAAAATTTTCTCATATTTCGCACCTGACTTTGTCTACAACCTGCGCTAACTTGTTTCCACCGAGTGGGCGTCACTTAACCCTCGATCATTTGGATTTTTTCGCGCAAATTTTGTGCACGGATGCTTTGTTGGACAATCAATTGTACACTAAAAAGGTACTTTCCAACTGTTTGACGCGAATATATGACGAAGCGATCACACTGCACAGCACTACGCCGCGCTGGACGGGACTGCCATGGAAGAGCACAACAACAAGCGCCAACTTATTGGTAGTTGTACAGGCGAACTGGCATCAAAACGATAGCCGCATTGGTAGAGCGCCTTTCTTTCTTTGTCGCAACGTCGCGGCGTTACACCATCGTTGTCTTCGCGCATCTTCGCAGCGGTGATCGTGTTGCTCGCATTTGCCGAAAGGCCAAACTCCTGCTCGCCCGTTCACATGATCGCCGTTGCACAGGAAAAACCAAAACAAGCTGACACGGGCTTGGTTGCAGTCGAGATTCTGACATGCAGCAGCTTTAGCAGCAGCAAAGTAAAGTCAGCAGCAGCGCGCTAAGGCAGTTGGCTGTGAGGTTGTGGCTGGTGTTCTTGCTTTAGCCATTAGCACTTCTAATAGTCAGCTGTAACACCTTTCAAGTGGTTTTGTGCTGCTAAGAGAGTAAAACAATGTATTTCAAAATCATTTTTTTTTGCCCCAGTTATGTATATGTGATTGCCGATACCGAAAATATTAACTTGAAACATATAAAAAGGTGGTTCAAATTGCAGCTCCCTCAAGTTAGTAAAGATTCTTTAATGTATTGAGTTATTCCAAAACGAACTATAATTTTGATATAAGTATGTATAGGTTTTTATTAGATCTATTCTAGAAGGCGATTAATATGAATTAAAGTATGGAAGCTCTATTTTATATAAAAAAAATGTGGGTTTCAAAAAAAATTGGTGTGTTGGAGAAATATTTCGATGAACATTGCTGAAAATTTTCAAACTGCGGAACATTTCTCTCTGCACCGATACAGGCATTTAGATCTTGCGAATAAGTTAAAAAAATATTGGATTTTCTGTATATAAACTACAAGCTATATAAGCTATATTTTCCAATGGGCTTCCCAAAAGCTTAAATATGTCGTCAGACATCCACCTTACCTACCTACCATGGATTCTGTAGCGCGACCACGAAGTAATTCTTAACCGGTGGTTCCGTGGGAGAGTCTTGAGTTGGGAGTATATTAGGTTTAGCAGATTAAAGTTCCGAACCCCAGATTTCGATATTTCTCCCTACTATAAAAAAATAAGAAAAATACCTCGTATCAGATTGTTGGCTCCGTTTTCTATAGTATTCTCAAAATAGGGCTGCCATAAGATACCGAATTTATTCCTGCTTATTTCATCGGTTGCATTTGGTGGAAGCATCCATCTAAGATAATAGTTTGACTAACCGACCATGTATGTATGTAACTATTTTTCTCTGAAATCCTGTTTAGATATCCGTAAAAAACAGTCTGAATTTGTTGCTTTGCCGAGAGCTTGCTCAGTAAGAAAGGTTATGGATCCGTGATGAGCAAAGCGCAAAAAGCTTTGGTAATGTGAGAGTTAGAAAAAAATAAGCATAAATTCAGTTTATTACGTCTTAGAGCTTAAGGCAAGCTTTCAAGCTCGGTAATCTCCACCTTTAAGGCGTTCATTCATTAGCTTTGATTTTCTGTGTCTAAATTGCAGTTTTCTCCACAAAAAAATATAGGATCACGTGATGATAATCCGAAGGTTAAACTATTTATCGGAAAGACAGCTAAGGATCCAAAGTATCGCTTTTGCATGGTGGTTCCGAGTACACAATAATATTTCTTGAGTTTCTCGAGGTATTGAACCGATTGGAACACAGTGGACTCCACTCAATCAATATTTTCATGTACAAATTGGCACAGTACAGTGAAAAATATATAGTTACATATATTGGCAAAATTAATTTCGTCAGCTCCGTATCAACTTCTTTAAAATTTCTTAACGGTAATTTGCATTTCTTCGTCCGTTAATTTGTGCTAATGCGATTATTTAATGCAGATTATTCAAATGCGATTATATGTAAGTGCCATCCAAGCAAAAAGTGCTTCACGAAATTAAAGGAATATGTTCGAAAAAAAATGTGCTAAAAATCTGAAAACAAATTGCATTGAGGAAACATTAAAATCGATTCTTTATTTCCCACAGCTTCATCAAATGAACGAGCGGATGTGTGCATGTGATGTACATATGTGTGTGTGTGTGTATATGGAAATTGATTTCGTAATACACGCCAGCAGCGACGGCGGCAGCAACGGCAGCAGCGGCCACGATCAATTCCCAACAGCAACAGCTGCTGCTGCCTCCCTGTTGCCGATCCATGCCGGCAAGAAAAAGCAGCAGCGCAAACGCGCCGGCGACGGCAACGCGCAAGCGGGAAATAATAAAATGCAAACATATCTGCATTCATATCTACATACGCACACACACACACATATACACATGTATGTGGATAAATATACCAGCGGCCGTTACCAAGTCGAAAAACAAGTTAAGAAGTACCGCTAGTCGAGAAACCGAACCAGCAACAATGGCCAACAGCCAGCAGCTAGCCACACCAGCAACGGCAATAACAATAAGAACAACAAAGCCATACAAAACAAACAAACGGCATTAACGACAAGAAAAAAGCAGCAACAACAACAACGGCACGGTATGAAAAAAGAGCAAACAGCGACGTTCCTCCAGCAAAAGGTCATCGAACGTTCTTACTTCGCCGCAGTTAAGAATAATGTAATCAAAACAATAACGAAAAGCGAAAAATGTGCACGAGCGAAGCAGAGAGTCAGCAACGAAGCAGCGGACAAGCGAATGCCGAACAACGATTGTAGGTAGGTAGGTTGCTTCAGTTTACATATTACCCAACAATCTCATAAATAGCCCCAAACACACACGCACACCACAAGCCACACACATACTCACAAGCCTATTTCGTGCTGCGGCGATAGCTGTTGCTTGTTGTCCTAAGAGTGTGGCGAAGAAAGCAGCAACGAAGAACAAAAAGTACGCAGAAGATTACAAAGAGAAAATACACAAAAGCCCTCACGTGGTCTGCATTGTTGTTGCGCTGGCTTGCGGTGAAAGAATAGCCAATGCAAGAGAGCGCGCGTAAGAGAGAATTTCAGAATTTCACTTCAATGCGCCGAAGCTCAACAAGCGGCTAATAAATCGCTTAAATATGTTGATAAGCTTGTGCACACACACACACGTATATTTATGTACATATAGATATAGGGAAAGCGGAGGGCGTGATTGGCGTTGCCACTCGCGTATCATGTAAATTATTCCCAATAAATTATGTGTACGTGCAGGATTTTTTTCAAACTGTCAAACGTACACATCATTATTGACATTGGCGTAACCTAATTCTTTCTTAAATTATGCTACTGGCATTCGAATTTGTTCTACACACGTGTGTGAAAATGTGGCAATGATTCATAGTATTTCATAAAATATTGTAATTTTTCTGTTTCACCAATATTTAGTTGATTTCAGCAGCATTCTCACTTAAAGCCGTGCTTTGAAACTTGATGATGTCGCCAAATCGGCTATTTTTAGTATGATCGGTATTACTTCTCTCATAAATATATGTACATATGTATATTTGCAGTTTTATTTTCAAAATTTGAACGTTAATTAAAAAAATATATATGTATATAGGTATACTTATATGTAAAAATATAAATAGTATTGTTCAAAGTGTTGCTCATCTGAAGATATAACATTTTCTCATCTTTCTGGCTATTAGTGCATTCCATCCCAGAAGAATTGCGCCGCCTTGGCCTGGAATCAATGGCTTAATTTTTGATACCCTGTTCTGTTGTGAACCGTATTTCATTGAGAGTAGTTTTCAACAAAAGAGACCAAGCACTGTCATAATGGAAAATTATTTTATCGTGTCTAGTCGCAAAAGCCGGGCATTCCGGGGCGCGCCCTTTTTTGTTTGTCGTCACTTATGCATTTTTTATCAGAAATTCATATGTATATGTTGCAAAAACGTCTCAATTTCCTTAAAGCTTTTTTCTTATTAAAGTCGAAAGAGGGAGGTCTAGCGAGTGGTATTTTTTCAATCTTCTGCGTTGTAAACTATTGTCCAGCAGTTGGATTGCAAATATGCATGATGATCCAAATGGAAGGGGTAACGTCTGCTAAATTCTTCGATTGATTCCTTTACAGTAAACAACTTTAAATCCATGGGGCACGCCAGTACGAACAGATCTCAACTCCGACTCAGCACCACGGTATCTAACGTATAACGTCCGATTGTGCAAATAAGACTTTAACAGCAAATAATAGGGCATTATGCCAGACTTTGTGAAATGCTTGGCGGACATCAAGGAACCCGCAGAACAATATTTCTATTTTTCCATAGCATCAGTTACAAAGGGTTCTACCCTATTACATTGCTCAATTGTGCCATGAAATTGTCTAAAGTCAAACTGATGATTCGGAATAAGCTAAAAATTATCTTTGGAATACTTTCGAGATAAGTTCCAGTAGACTAATTGGTCGATAAGAAATAAGCAAATATTCAGGTTTTCCGGGCTTAAAAATTAAAATAACCTCAGCACATTTCCCAGGACCTTCTTTGTTGTGCAAGCCAAAATCACCACTCATGTCGAACATGTTCATCCTAAACGTCTACCAGAATACGATGACTTCGAGTGAAGTTTTCTTCACATTAAAGTAATGAGAAGAACTCTAAAAACACCTTTCCAGGCACAAGGTATAAGGTTGTATATTTGAGTAAATTAAATTATTGTAGTTTACACTTCAAATGATTCAAATAGCATAAACTGAAATAGACGCGTAGCTTTCCAACGAATATTCGGAATATTGGAACAATGGAATCAAAGTCAAAATCAATCTTATGGCAAACCGCACAATATAAGTAGTTATATATAGCACTATACCACTTGTCTTTCTCATCTCTTTACTGAATCTGATACATGCCTCAAGCTCAAAGGATTAAAAGATTCTCAGTGTAACACTAATTCTCAATGTATAGCGAACGAGCTGAAGACAAATTTAGAGTATTGATCGTATATACAGTATATTTCTGAATAGAGTATAGAACAGGTACCTAGCTGTAGAAATAGGTAGTTGGCACAAAGCAAATGCTCTTGAATCTAACTGAGAAGCAGCCAATAGAGTACCAATCAACATAAGTTTAAGCTTTAAGCGTAATAAATAATACTCCTAACTAACAATGTATTGACTGACACCCGATTCGAATGAAATGAGACCCCAAATCAGTTCTATATCAGAGATTATCGATGTCGAGAAATCTAACGTTTCAATATACTCTCCAAAGACCTGGTCGTTATCCATAGCACCAGCTGAACATAAGTTCATCCTTTCGTTTAAATGTATGGGCAAATTCCGATATAAATGAAAATAACATCTTGGGCACTCAGGATTAGGAAATTCTTCACCATATATGTATATATTTAATTTTGAATGCACCAATTTTCAAAAGTTATAAATATACCGATTTTCGCTTGAAAACGATTTCAGTACATTCTAGAGAATTAATGCTAAATAATGGAGTGAGCAATTCCTTGGACCATACATTGTCCGAATTCAATATTATTCTGAACTTTTTTCTCCGCGAAGCCATATACATACATATGTATACGTAGAGTTTACGTGTAGTGGACATCATAACTGCATTTCCGTCCACAGAATGCATAACTCTAGAGGATCTCGCATAACACTTACTACGGTATTTCATAGTGTAATGGCTGATATGTACTCGTATGCAATTATATAGATACATACTTACAAGTAAAAACGGACTTCAAACAGATAAAACTGAAAGCTAGAACTTTTCGATTTTTATTGCTGCTTTGGCATAATTGAGGTCGGAAATTTCCACCCACATAATGCTGAGTTATGTATTTTCGGCGATAATTAAAAACGCTCAATGCAAATGAATGAGTGAGTGTACGCAGCACTACACACATACATATGTACATAAGTATAAGAAAACACTTAAAGACTAAATGCACATATGCGTGCGTTACCGGTTAAATACCCAGTAGAAAATAGGAAAAATAAAGACATAAAGTTGCAGAGCAGAATAGCAAAAAAACGAACATATTTAAATAAAAACGAATTATAATTTTATAAAATTAGATATACATACATCTATGTATGTCGCTTTGACTTGATAAAAGTGGATTATTTAATGATTGTTATCCTTTTTGTTATGAAAGGTAAATATGCCTTTCTTATGTGTGTTTCCTCGGTAACTGTTCTTTGATAAAGCTCTCAGTAGAGCCTTCCTAGAGACTCCGCCTTCAAAATCTTATTGTTATACATATATCCTCAGTTTATTATAATAGCTTGATCACGAACTTATTTTTGATACTTATTTTTTTTATAATATTCTTCTAAAATTTGAAGTTGACAAATAGTTTTGGAGATAAAGGCATTTTTGCTAGGATACCAAAACATTAATCGCTTTTTTCTCTAATAGACTTTAAACGCTTTTTTTCGTCGGTGAGGAAAATTTCTCCGAAACGGCTGAACCAATCGCCTTGAAATTTTCACACAAACTTCTTCAACATTTTTGTCAAGATCGGACGAATACGATTTTTGACAATGATTTTATGGTTTAGGCTACTTTGAAATGCAATTTTTTCACAAAAACGATTTTTTTTGTGAAGTTGCCATTTTATCAAAAATTAATTCTTTGACTAGTTCTTCGATCATTATCTATATTCATCTACAATCTACATTGTATTGTATTACCTTTTTCATTAGGTTTTTGCATTTGAGATTATTTTGAGCAGAAAAATATATAATAAAAGCAAGTCCTTCTTACCGAAAACGGCTTTTTTCGTAGGTTCTTCTGGAGATCGGCAACGGACGAAGTGAGTGGAATTTTTTTTTTAATAAATCGCCGATTAATATAATGCATTCTTCAAGTTCAAAATTTTTGTTGGAGTTACCAGACTTGGCATATTATGATTAAAAGTGAGGACAAAACTAACTTCCTTATTAGCCAGTCCCCAAATGTGAATGGGAAGGGCTATTTAACATAACTCCATTAAATATGCATTTTCCTTTTTCTTTGACCATAGTCCAACCTTTGTAAGACTGATGCTGAAAATTCTATGTAACCTAAGCTTCGGCGAACTAGAAGTCTTAGACGAAACTGATACTAGCCGTCTCAACAAATTTGTGGAGACTCAAGCGGTTTGTCGATCTGTAAGGGTCTTATAATCCAGTATTTAGGAGTTTAGAGGTACAACAACGGACCCGCGTTCTAAACTGTACAAATGAGATCCTTCTTAAGATCGAACTTTTAACCTAACCTAACCAATTTTCTGTGCTGCAAAACAACTCCCACCAATTGTTCCAGCCGGGCAAGCGGAGTATATAAATATGTAGTTTTGAATATATATGTATGTATTGTATATGTATCTACTAACGTAAATAAAACAGTGACAAAGCCAGGTATCGTGTGACAACAGCCGTAAAAACTACAACAACTACAAAACAATCGACAAGTAATGTCTTAAACAAATAAAGCGCGGCGTCCGTCCGCCATAAGTCATACATATGTACATATTTACATAGCTTGACGCTGACGCAGAACTCACGAATTTCGGCGAGTTAACCAACTTTTACTTGCGTTTTCTTGGCGAAATTTTTCGTGTGTGCAATAAAAATACCAATGGGCTAACGGCAAACACAACAACAACAATAACAGCAACAGCGGCAAAATTTATGTGGTAGTGACAACCGTAATCGACAGCAACGGACACAAGCAACCCAAAGCGGTTCGTCGTAGCGATCGTAAAACGCAACAGCAATAACTGTTCTTTTGTTAAAAACCGAAATTCTTGCTGTATTGCTTCACCTTTTTTCCCTCCAACTTCATTTACGGCTATTTGTAGTTTTCGTCGTTTTAATTTCTTTCAGTGTTATTGTTGTTTTTATTTTTATATTTTTAATTTATTTTCATTTTCGTTCTTTCGCTTGTCGGTTTGGCAATTTGTATTTCAGAAGCTACTAAACGTAGCGGTATTTTATTGTACAAGCCAAAACATTGCGAGCGCGAGCGGCGCGTCGCGGCTCATTGACCCCAAAGCATGACGCCACAAAGTGTGTGCAGCTAGCTAGGCGGTATTTTGGAAGCGATTTCATTGCGGCTCATCTGCGTTGCTGTTACTTTCATAGCGGAAAAATCTCGACCGTACATACAGCCATGTGTAAATATGTATGTAAGTATATTTAAGTACGTGGTCAATGTAAAATATGAAAAGCGGTACCTTTTTCTATAATTAGCTGCCATTTAGCCAAGCATTTGCAAACGTTCGCGCCAGCACATATTCGCTCATGCATTTAACTATACACACACACGTACATGCATACACGTGACTGTAGATATGTAAGCATGCACATATGGTGATTTTAAAACTGTATTTTGGCCATAATGAGCTATTGCTTATTTTTAGATTCGGCTATTTTTTGCTCTTCCGTTTAAAGCGGAGCGAAATTCTAACATAAAAATAACTCAAAACTTTACTTTCATAATTTACGCGATCTCTCGCCAGTGCGCGGCTTGCACTTGTGAGCTTTAGTATTGCTCCATGTTAAAGCTAATCGTAGCTTAGAAGACAAGTGAAAATAACGGTAAAATGTATCATATTACCAGCATCACAGTAATACCGTTAACCACCCGTCATGCTGCTTTCTGATTGGCTTGCCAGCAATGCACCATGGCGTCGTCGTCTTTTAACGAGGCAATCGCTCGGCCAATACGAAGTTCTAGACTGCGTAGCTTTGGCATCTCGACGTTAAGGACATTGTGAATTTGCTACCCTTTCGTTAGTGGAGCCAATTGCAAGTAATGTCGTTTGCTAATATACATAAATATATTTACAGTTGATATAAGTATACTTGTATATTAATGGCTGTTTAGGGTCTTATACAGTTACTTATAGGCATGAGCAAGGTCTGACATTCGGTATAAATAAGCATCCTGTGTGTGAAGTGCTGCAGTCGGTGATGGCCCTCGGCCATGCTCGAATAGTTCAAAGTTTCAAGTGAATAAGTTATATAAAACATTTTTACCGAAATTGGTGTGAATATAAAACAGGCATTAAGAAAATATTTTCAAGCAGAATGTAGTGTAATTATAGAAAATTAAATGTAAATGTAATATTTTTCTAATTTTATTTAAAATAAGTTTGATTTTATTATATTTAAGGGGTTACATGGGTTTCCTCGGGTAAAAAACAGTCTTTTTTCAATAATTTTTTCTCATATAAAAAATTAAATATTTTATTAGATTTATTTATTGTTACAAACATACGCTATTAACAAAGAATTTTTGAAATTTTTGAAAACAAAAATTTTAAACTCGGCCATTGCGACGCCATTTCCGGTAAACCCGCGGAAAAAAGGTGCGCCCGCGTTAGCAGTATAACTTCTTGCAGGATCATCTGAAGTGCAAAAATACCTGTTTTACTTAAAACCTTAACTTAGAACTTGGACGAAGAAAAAAAACTGAAAATTGGATTTTTGGCAGACATTTTTACAAAAAATTAAAATTTCAGTGAAAATTTCGCGACATTTTTTTTTCAAATAGTTGTAATCGAAAAAAATAATACTTTTTCCAAGTCTTTAAGAATTGTTTCTCAAAGAAGATTCATGAAGATTGGTTGAGTAATTCTCGAGAAATCTTGTCAACCGGCTTCAAAAACACTGTTTCAAAAAAACGCGTTTAAAGACGGCGCACTTTGCCTAGCTAGGAGATTCATTTTGAAAGTCGATATCTACCAGAATCTTCGAATTTTCTGCTTAAAATTATCTCATACACAAAATCCAAAATTCAAAATATTTAAATCCTCAATTGAGTCAAAACGGTGTCCTCGGAGTGATCATTTGAATTTGCTGAATAGCCAGAAGTTACACGAAAGTAAATCAGGCGAATGCGGTGGTTGCACGATATTAGTTAAAAATGTGGCGAAATGATCACGAATAACCAATCCAGTATGAGATGGTGCACTTCTTTGTTCAATAAATTCAGACATGGTAAAAATCGAAGAATTCACTTTTAGAGCCTCACATCGACGCGTATCTCAAATACTAAAGAATATTTTGATGTGAAATTTAGCATAGATGTCACCATCAGTACTTCCAACTTACAAGAAAACAATTTAGCTACACGAAAATTCACCTTTCAATTTGATCACAGTTGTATCTCGTACATTTAGTTTTCAGTTGTAAGAAAAACGTAACTTTGGCAAGGTTCCCACGAAGTTTGAACCACCTATAAAGTGTATTCATGTATTCCTGTGTGCAAATGATCGGTATGACGAATTGCGTCGATTAAGCCAAGTTCGTCTAACGGTCTGTCTATATGTATACACGCGAATCAGTTCCTCACTCAAACGTTCGTTTCTGCCCAAGAATATGCTCATCAATCTGAATCGGCGATTTTGGGCCACTTTAGGTTACAGCTGCCATACAAAGTGAACGATCGGAATCAAGTGCTTGAAGTGAAAACTTTTTGCAACGAGATACTTATCTTCAAGAAAAATAGCATGGATTTGTCCAATGCAAAGGGGCAATCTCCGAAGAAATTGTTCAGATCCGCTGCCACAAAAGCTCACCGATTAAATTCAAGATATACATACATATGTAGATTTTTTAAACTCTTTTATGCTATAAGAAAGGCATAATAGATAATGAGGGGCGTTATAGCTTCGATGCAGCCGATTTTAACATTTTTTTTTTCTTTTTGGCTTGTATTCGGAGAATTAGAGAAAGGAAAAGATGAAGCATTGAACCTGAGAAATATGCTTCTAAAAAAGCATGAAACCACATGACAACACATCTATATATAAGTATTTATAGGTATATTTAAGTTTGTCTTTGGTTAAAATTTTGTAATTTGCAAATATTTTGTAGGGACCACCCTATCCCTGCTCACATAGAAATGGGACCAAGTTGGAGCACCTTTGGCGTCTGGGTTTTACCATTGAACCAATGGACCTCGCGTGCGCTTAACATCCGCTGGTCGACGAACAGTTGCTGTACCACTGCGAGGTCTTTCTGGCCTAGAGTAGAACGCAAGAGATCTACTGAACTTCTTGTCCTGAGCAAAGCTCATCTTGCCGCAATTATTTTTTTTACCTATTCTTACTGGACACTGTCCAATAGATTCATGTGGTAAGGTTTAAAATCTTATCTTATGCTAGTTGTCAAAGTGGTATGGAGGAAAAGGTGGAAACATCTTGGCACTTTCTCCTCCATTGTCCAGTCTTTTTACGACTAAGGCTAAAACATCTCGGTACTTTTACCTTCCTCAAACCAGAAGACATAGTCGAAACTGACATTAGCCATGTCAACAATTATACGGAAGCTTAAAGGGCTTCGTTGATTTTTAAAAGTCTTATGATCCGGTTATAGGAGTTTTTAGGTACCACGAGGGATCGACTCATTCTTAGCCATCCAAGTGAGATCCCTGTTAGGATCGACCTCTTAACCTAACTTAAATATTTTGTTCAGTCGTAAAGCTTTTCGCAAATCAAAGAAAAATTTTGTTATCGTTGTATTCAAAGTTAATTATGATAGAATTGCTGAAGCCCCGTTGCGTGATACTATGAAAAATAATTTTAAAAAATCACTCATTTTCAACTAATTACATAGGTCAGGAATGCTCAATGATATAACCGACAAATTTACTAGACAACAACTTCAATGAAAATTACACCAAAGTATTCAAACATGTACCCTGTCGAAGAGCTAAAATTTTCCCCATTTACTTCCACTGAACAATTGCGAGCCATGTGGCTCCAGCATGTTCATTTACGTATATTTTCTTTACAAAAGTGTGATGATTGTTGTAGTGAAGCCAAGCTGTATCGTAGTTATTTTTTAACCGAGGGAGCTACTGATTGGGCACCTCTGAATTTCATACTGTTTTCTTAAGAGCGCTTTTATAAATCTGGACAACTGCTTGTACCACAAATATTCCCTTACAAACAGAACAATTAACTAACTTTCATATTGTGACAAAAAAGTACCCGGAAGTTGGAAGTATAATGCAAAATATTTAATTATAAATGAATATTTATTTTAGTCGCCTTCAAAGTAATACCCACCAGATGTAATAAACTTATGCCAACGATTTTTCCAGTCTTTGAATCACTTTTTTGGGATGCCCTTCAAGGAATTTTATTTTATTTCTTTGATCCACTGAACCAAATCTAGTGAATATCGTAGTTGATTGATGGTATTTATTGCGTTTTTGGTTTTAAATTTGGTCTCAATTGTGGCTCAATGCGAAAAAATTCAGCTTTATCGTTTCATACCCATCCATCCATCTTTCGAACGGATTCGTGAGAGATGTCGAGCTCTCTTGCCATCTCTCTAACACTTGCCTGATGATCTTCAATTACCATATCCTTCACATTTTTAATATTTTCATCAGTTGGAGAGGTCGAAGGTCGTCCAGAACGATGATTGTAAAAATCGCAACTCATTACTGAGGTGTACCGACGTAAGCAGCTGCTGTAAACAAACTAGTTGACAGATCACGCTCATATTTGGCATATTAATTAATAAACCTACCAACTTAGCCAACTAAAATTTTTTGAAATATCATTTATACAGGGAATCTAATTACAATTTCCGGGTGCTTTTTTGTCTTAATGCAGTCTACATACTTTTATTTAACATGTAATAAATAATATACATATGTCCGAATATGTAAGAACGTACCTGCATAAACATATTGAATAAATATAAATATTTCCATTCACAATTTACAGTAACACCAACGTGTATCGTGGTGCATTTTTCCGGGCCCAAATGTCAACTAATTGTCATCTTACAATAACCAACCAAACAAACGCCAATAACAACAACACCGCCAACCGCCCACCCAACACCCCTAACTGCATGAACATTAACGGTACACGCTTTTGAAAATATTTTCGCAGCTGTTACGTGTTTTCGGTAAGCGAACATTGTCTATTCTCATTTCCACGCATTCTCCTCAACGAAATCAAGAAGCCTTACAAAAGGTCAATGCAAACACACTGGTATGTGTGTGTGTGTGTGCTTTGAAACCTTTTTGCGTGAGGCGCTCGAGTCAGCTGTGCGTGTAGGCGTTCGCTAGAATCGTGGGCGAATTTATTTTTCCGCAACGAAATTAACGCTTCAACCGAAGCAAGCGAGTGTTGCGCTGCAGCAGGTGCAAGTAAAGGGCCAAAACGTAAGACAAAGCGCATTTCGTGTATTCGCCCACGTAAATTGGTTTTTCACTCATACGGAATTTTTATTGGACATTGCGGAGCTGCATTAGAAACCACAAATCGTCATTCTCGACTTTTGCCCAACGCAAATATCCAAAATCGCGATTTGTGGTTTCTAATGCGAGCTCCAAAGGTTAAATTCAAATAAATTGAGTTTTTTCTTCTCATTTTACGCTTGCAAAAAAGTGACTTCGAGGAATTTCTCATACTCAACTTAAAGTGCAATCACTTTGAACACACAACTGGAACCACAGCCAAGAACAAGCATTGATTAATTCAAAGCGACAGCAGCAGCCTTTAAAAAAGCAATGGATGTGAACGAATACCGACGACGGGGTGAGTAATAAAACGAAATTTATATATTTTTAAGCCAATCTAAATGAAAATAGAAACAGTTACAATAAATGGTGTGAACGGAAAATTGCTTAGGAGCTGCAAGGAAAGGAATTCGCAACCAAACCTCTATTAACTAAGTCCGCTCTGTGGGTGTCCACATATAAAAATTGCATTTGCTGCGTCTATGCTCGGCGAACGCAGCTAGCGCAGCAGCAGATCCCGTTATTCCAATTTTATTCGCATATAAATTTCAACTTAATTTAATTTGCCAATCCTTTGAAAAATGCAATAAAAATAACAATAACAATAACATATACACAGTGTGAAAACCAATGAAATACACACACATATGTGTATGTGTGGTTGTGTGTGTCGGCTTTGTGTCTCATGTAAAATCATTTGCACATTTGCATTCCATAGTCTAAACTTTTCGTTTCGCTCGCACATAATCAGATTTTCAGAATTTCTTCTGACATTCGGTTTGCCTTCTCGACTTTCCCACTTTCACCCATCCCTTGTCGCTTGGTTCGGCTTCGCTTTGCGTTCTGTCTTGTTAGCCAGTTTAGCTAAAAGTACGTTTCATCATTTTTGATTTCTTCCGCCTTTATCCCTTTCGCACAAATTCGCAAAGTCCAACATTTATTTTGAAATACGAACGAAACCCCATGAATCATTTCGAAATTTTAACTTAATGCAAATAAGCTGACTCGTTACAACGTCATGTGACTAATGAAATAAAGTGAAAGTATCTCTTTTGTATATTTAATCTTAATTTTTTTGATTTGCTGACTGCGCATTACTTTGCAGTGCAAGCTTGTTTTTTAAGTGTTTCATTGTTGTTGTGAAATACGGGTTTAAAGCGCACCCAATTAATGTTCTTTGGAATGCCACTCTTAAAGGTCCGCCTTAAAATATTGGTATTATGTTAAGTAAATCAAAGTTGTTAGCATAAAAATATAACATATTTGAGGGGAATGCATGGAGTCTCCCCTGAAATTCTTTTTGAGCTACAAACTGAGGTTTTCAACAAATTTGTGGCGGTCTCTAAGCGCTTTGTCGATTTTTGAGAGATTTTTTTATCAATACTTAGTTGTACAAGGAGCGTTCCAAAGTAAACAGGACTTTAAAAAAATAGAACAAATCGTTTTTTGGCAAAATCAATTTATTTTATTCAAAATAGTCTTCTTCTGCTTCAATACAGCTGTTTGCACGGTCCAAAAGCATGTCGAACGAGTGTTTTAGCTCGTTGGCCGGTATGGCGCCAGTATGCTGGTGCAAGCCTTTTGAATGGCCTCTACGTCTGAATAACGCTTTCCTTTCATGAGCAAATGATTTTTCCCGAAAAGGAAGAAGTCGCACGGTGCCATATCAGGTGAATATGGGGAGTGGTTAATGGTTAAAATGTGATTTTTGGTCAAATAGTCGTCCTTCGAATGTTGGATTCTGAGCAATTTTTGGTCGCCAGCCAATCTGTGCGGAACAAACCGTGCACACACCTTTCGTAAGCCCTAATCGATGTTTTGGAGATGTTCAACTCCATTTCCATGAATTTCAATGATGATTTCGGCTGATTTTTGATGAATTCACGCACAGTTTCGATGAAATTTCCGGTGATCACGGATTTTGATTGGCCTACATGTTGATCGTCATTTATATCCTTACGACCACTTGAAAACGTTGAAACCACTCATGCCTCCAGGGGAAGCTAGATTCAAAAAGTCCTGTTTACTTTGGAACGCACCTTGTAATTGAAATAAATTTCGCCATTTAGAGTGCCCAATAGTCATATTTCTAACAAAATAAATATTTACTTTCTAAACTTAAAAATTTAAAAATGACATACTCATTCGCTCTACTCGTAATTAATTTAATATCATTAATAATTTTGATATTATAATTATAATGTAGATATAATTTAAAAAAACACACACACGAAATGAAGCTACTACTTGCACCAATTTGATTTATTTTTGTCAGGCAAAGAGATGGTGGACTATATCGCCGATTATTTGGAAAACATTCGTGATCGTCGCGTATTTCCCGATGTCAAACCAGGTTATATGCGCGGTCTGTTGCCCGAGTTTGCGCCGGTCGAAGGTGAAAATTGGGATGCCATATTCGCCGATGTGGAGCGCGTCATTATGCCTGGCATAACACATTGGCAAAGCCCACACATGCATGCCTACTTTCCAGCGTTGAATTCGTTTCCTTCACTTCTCGGCGATATGTTAGCCGATGCGATTAACTGTTTAGGATTCACTTGGGCCAGTTCACCCGCTTGTACGGAACTCGAAGTGATTGTTATGAATTGGTTGGGCAAAATGATTGGCTTGCCAGATGATTTCTTGCATTTGCATAATAAAAGTCCAGGCGGTGGCGTCATACAGACGACGGCAAGTGAAGCTACGCTGGTGTGTCTGCTGGCGGGACGCACGCGAGCCATACAACGTTTTCACGAACGTCATCCCGGCTTTCAGGATGCGGAAATCAATGCGCGACTAGTTGCCTATTGCTCCGATCAGGCACACTCAAGCGTGGAGAAGGCAGCGCTAATAGGTAAGTGTTACGCTCAGTTGAAGTTTTAATCAGCTTACGAGCTAAACACACGCTCACGCTCTCTCTCTTTGTATCTCTTTTTAATTAATTCAAAGGACTCGTGCGTATGCGTTTCATTGAGGCCGACGACAGCTTGGCGATGCGTGGCAAGGCGTTGCGCGAGGCCATCGAGGATGACATTAAGCAAGGACTCGTGCCGTTTTGGGTAAGTCTACAACAAAAAATAAATAAATAATTTATATGCTATTAAAATTGGTTCAGCAAAAGAGCTTAGCAATTAAATTCCGTCACTTCGTCCAGTAAATGCGGTGACTATTACTCTTCACCGATGTCCATTAAAGTAGACGCGCCTGCTCTTAGCTGATTGCCTGTTACCCCTTTGCGTCGGATCCCATTGGGACCAATTAATATTAAAGTCGACGCGAAGTAGATGTGTTTCACCGCTAAGTCACTTGTCGGCAGGCGGCACATGTCATGTGGCATACAAATTGCTTGGTATTTTGTTACAATGATTCCAAAGAGGATTAAATCTTACATTTGCTGCCAGCAAAGTAATCTCAGTGTTTTTCGCATTTCGCCGAAGAATTGTTGGTATGAGCGCCGGTGAAAGGAAAATGGCAAACAATAAACATTATAAAAATAATAATAAGCAACTGGTGTTTTTGAAAGCAGTGGTGTCCTCATCATTCAAAAGAAAGTGAAATGTGCGGCCTGATTTCTTATTTGAACTAATTGAGCAACTTAATCTGTTCTACTCAAATGAGATATGAAATATATATGTATATATGTATAAATATAACATAAAGAAATGTTTACATATTTTTTCGGGTGAGAGGATTGAATACGCCTTCTGTGTCATTAAAGCTATCATTACGGCAACGGTATAGACACTTGCAGGATACTGAACACCTCCCTCTAAAGAACCGTCGCCTACCCTGTAACCACTTTTGCATTATTTCAGTGCAGTATTCCATTTTTATCATTTAGAGATTTATATCTGTGCAGCTGCGTCCGGTTTCTGGATAATCCTTCCGTTTGTGGAGGTACTTTTTGATATAATCGTGACCTAATACCAGATGTCTACCGAAAAAGTCGATTTCTCCATATATACCACTTGTCCATAAGTTTAGATCTCTTATGTGATAAGTCTGACTACCCATCTGCCGCGACTCTCTTTTTGCCCAATTTGTTCGCTATTATATTTTCTAATATTTCTTTAACACCCATATCTTTTTTTCTTTCGTAACCTAGAAAGTCAGTTAGGACAGAACGGTTTATAACAAATATTGCATCTCCTGACATTGTTGAAAAAGTTGATGCAAAAGCCCGCTATGCTGTGTATTTTGGCCAATATTTCACGCCGACTTTCCCTTTTTAAGACATCAGCCCAAAACTCTGTCTCTTATAATAAAACTCTGATAGTGGTCGACATTAGAAGCTTTCTTTTTCCTTGGATCGGCTTTTCTACGTTGACCAGTAGTAGTCTGTTAAGTTTGGAGATAATTTTCGCTTTTTGTGGCGTGCTGGATTTATGACTAGATAGTATATCAGGGGTCTAGTCTTACACCTAGGTATTTTATTGTTGTTGTGCCCTTAGAATTCCCCTATTGTAAGCGAACGTCGACTTACTTCTAGCTAGGTAGCTGTATTTTTTCGTAGTGTGCTAAAGATTGTGTGTGTCAAGCCATATTTAGTACCGTATCAGGACCTGATTTAGCTTTCTTCAGGCTTCTTCTGCATCTCGGGCTATAATTACTGCTGCGATGGATCCGCTTAGCCAATAAAATAGGATTCATTTAGCATCTGAAGTTCTAGTATATCGTCATAACTAATGTTCGCCAGGCCGATGTCCCTCTCTAGTCTATTACTTAGATAGCAGCGCAGCACAGTATTGAGATAATCCGGCATTCTAAAGCTTTTTTCTAGAACGTCAATCATTATCACCCATATCGCGCTATCGAATGTGTTTTATGTGTATTGCAGAATGATCGCCTGAGCGTTTTTAATAACCAGGACGACACTACATGTTCCAGGCTTTGATCTGTCTTCCAGATCTCTGAAATTTATGGAGAGATGGCACTTTCATTTTTTAATTACAACTCGATGATCTTAAATTTTCCTCTATCTAAAATTACTTATTTCTCACATCCTTCCTCGAAATTATTTTTCCAGGTTTGCGCCACGTTGGGTACCACGGGCTCATGTTCCTTTGACAATTTGGAAGAGGTACACAATCATAAATTTCTCACAACTTGAAAGACACTACAAGTATTTACTATATTTTTACTGGACGCAGATTGGTATAGTTTGTCGCGATTTCAATATTTGGCTCCATGTCGATAGCGCTTACGCGGGCAGCGCATTTATTTGCCCCGAATTCCGCACCTGGCTGCGGGGCATTGAGAAAGCAGATTCGATCGCCTTCAATCCATCTAAGTGGCTGATGGTACATTTTGACGCCACGGCATTATGGTAAGCGATGTTTCGATATGAGAACTCTATATTAAAGCGCTCCTTCTTTGTCAATCCAACAACCACTTAAGGATTAAGGACAGCACCGCCGTGCATCGCACCTTCAATGTTGAACCACTTTACTTACAGCACGAAAATTCTGGTGTTTCCATTGACTACATGCATTGGCAAATACCGCTAAGTAGGCGCTTTCGCGCTTTGAAAGTTTTCTTCGTATTGCGTTCGTTCGGCATTAAGGGTCTGCAAAAGCACATACGCGAAGGTGTACGTCTGGCGCAAAAGTTCGAAGCGCTCGTGTTGGCCGACCACCGTTTCGAGATACCAGCTAAACGGCACTTGGGTAAGACTAGGAAATGGAACCAAAGTAACGTTAATGATAATGTGACTTCTTAAAAACCCCAGGCATGGTGGTGTTTCGCATCAAGGGTGAAAATGAGATCACTGAACGTCTGTTGAAGCGTCTCAATCATCGCGGCAATCTGCATTGCATACCTTCCTCTTTGAAAGGCAAGTATGTTATACGATTCACGGTGACCTCTACAAATACAACTGTCGACGATATTGTGAAGGATTGGAACGAGATAAGGCGCGTTGCGTCCATGATACTGGACGAAATGAACATTACAATATCGAATAGAAATAAAGTTTACCTTAAGGGTAAGTTTGGTATTTCAATCATATTTTTTATAATGCTTACACTTGTGTGAGTGCGTAATCTGAATAATTCTTCGACTTTAGTAAAAAAGATGATGTGTATGTGAACATGTGAAGAACTTAGAGACATTTTTGTGACGTTTTGTGAAGATTCTTTAGATAAGCGCCTAAAACTATGCAACTTTCAGCAAACACTTAGAAAAACTGTAAGAAGGGCGGACTTATAAAGAAGCAGCCACTGTGACTTGCTCGAAAACAAGTAGGTTTTTTATAAAGGGCGATTTGGCTCATGCACTTTGGACAAAGTGCAACACGCATATAGAAAAGTCAGATCCGTAGAGACTTCACTATCTGGAGCACGAAGAAGGTGTATTATTCACCTTAAGGAACTTGGTCGGCAAAACCTCCAAGATAGTGGCATAAGCAGGCACCATTGCCAATCTTAATAAGAGGAGCCATTAGTAAGTTTATGGCCACTTCTTACTACACACTCCAAAGTGGGCATCGCAAGCGGGCTTGTGATTGAATCTGAAGGAAATGGATCTGCTTGTTCTCACTATCTACCGGCTCGCTACGCTGTACATAACTGGAACTCTAAGAACCATTCCAATGGCGCTTTTGAACTAGTGCTCTTCGCTGAAAGCTGCGCGATGAAATCAGCCGGAAGGACTACATGGCTGCAGCGGAATTTTCATATAGAACCTTCGGGCATAGCTCGGTGGATAATGGCGGTTTGGCAAGCACATACTACATGATCCCATTTTTCAGTTGGAAAGGAAGGTATGATAGCTGCGCGCAACACATTCAATATTTATACGGATTACTCGAAGATGGAGTACGGAATTGGTGCCCAGAGTTAGGCATAAGCCTTTTAAGCTAACCACTGCAGTATACTTCGAGCAGAGGTCTTTGCTATCTGGAAAGCCACAGATCTAGCCCCTATTGTATCAGTAGGCAACTCCAGACTAACATATCGCTCCGCATATCAGCCAGAAATGTCTACGGAAGCTAGCCAGCAGTGAAGAGTATCACCAGGAACAAGCGACTTCTCTTCTACTGGCCGACGATGTGGCATAAAGTGGGGTCACTCGAAAACGTCACCGACATTGGTAAACTCATTTTCTTTCTATACGACGATCTGAAATGGAGCATAACAAAGAAGATGAGGCCAAGGAGTCTGTTGAAATTCGCGTCAAATGCAAGCATACTAACGGATGACTACTTCTCATGGCCTACGAAACGGCCCTCAAACTGGTCTATGTGAGGCCTAATAACCTATCGGACTAACCTAACCTAACTCCTTAATAATTATAATATAAAGTCTTTCAATGTTCAGCGATTACACAAGATGGGTAAGCTTTGACGATGTTGAAAAGAGAATCAAAGAGAAGTTGGGGAGGGTTGTTCGATGTATTTATGGGAATGTGCGAAAAAAATTAAGAACAGTTAGAGTCATCTTATCACTAAAGAAACTTTTCAATCACATGGAGCTTTGCGGTGCTCCGAAGAAGTATTTACTGAACTCTAAGAGACTATATACTTAGGCAAAACGTTTCTATAATTGAAACATTGATTGTGAGAAATATGAGTGTTATATTATCAAAATTATATAAGAAACTTTTACAAATATAGGAAAAAGTCTTAATACCTCTCACATAACATTTGTAAATCCACAGATACGAAAGATAAAAGCGAAGCTTTTGGCTCCAGTCTTCTGCTCTCAAACTCACCACTCTCCCCGAAAATCGTCAACGGTTCTTTTGCGGCCATATTTGATGCTGACGAATTTTTGGCCAAAACCTATGCTGGCGTACGTATTGCTGTAAGTTTCAACGAATTTATAGTTAACCAAAACAAATTCTAATATTTTTTGGTTTAATTTGGCACAGCACCAAGAATCGCCATCGATGCGGCGACGTGTGCGCGGTATACTCATGTCTGGTAAAAAATAAGTGGCCTTGTGTTTTAAATTTACATATATGGATTACCACTGTAATATTTAAATTACGGTTTCTCTCTCTCATTATAAACAGGCAAGCAATTCTCACTAGACTCCCATATGGATGTGGTCGTGCAGAACTCCTTCGATTCGGGTACGAATAATTCAAGCACTGAGGCAAATGGCACCACAACACCAGTAAAAAAGAATAAAAATCCAAGCTCGATATGCGAAGATAGTGAAGAGTCCGCGGAAGGTATGCCGTCAAGGTAGAGTAGTCAGCTAACGGCTTCCGCAAAAGCTAAATGTTCTATTGTATTTGTATTTGTTGTTGCTATTGTTCGTATATTCCTTTAAGCTTCACCTGCAACGGCGTGTAGTGAAAACCTGGCTTGATGAATACATGAATATATAATTATTTTAGTTCAATATCGGTAAAGGTGCTCCTGTAGGAAGTTTCTGTGGGCCCAAAAGCGAAAACTTCGAAGAAAACAATAAACACTAGATTTTTATTATCATAAAAGTATGCTAAATTTCAGACGATATTTAGTAATTGAAGTATATGCTTTTAACATCTACATCATAACCTCACTCTGTGCGCACCCTTTACCGATCGCTTGTACACTGCATTCGTGAAATATTTAGTTTTACCAACGCACCTTGCTCAAATAGATTATCCAACGGTTAAACGAACCGCCACGTCGCCGAACTATTCAACGATGAAGATAGCGGCTGAATATCTGAGCCAAAACTCAATTTCCGCTACAACAAACCTCGCAGCACTACGTCGCAAAAGCACCGCCACGCAAACACCGCAACATCACTACAAGCCGTTGCATGCCACTTTGGATGAAGTCTCCGATGAGACTTCCGACGACTTGCTCTCGGAGAAAAGTGTGCTGAACAGTGCGAATGCGCAGCTGGTGGCCGCTAGTTGCAAGTTGCTTTTGGCAAACACACTGCCAACTCTTGCCGCAACCTCCTCCACGGCGCCTGCCTCGCTGCGCACAACGCCATCACCGCCTCTGCCAGTGCCGCAACAACAGCGCGCAGGCAATAATAATAATTTCACACAACAAATGCAAGCGATCAGTAATGCGGCAAGCGCTTCAACGCGCACCATCATGCGCGCGAATACAATGCAAGAGGTCTATCATGGTAAGCGTTACCTCGACACAGGCGTGGCTGTGGGTCCAGCCAACAATTACTTCTCTAATACCATAACCAATGCGAACACGCCGAGCGGCGGCACCACACCGACTACACCGAGCGCCGAAACACCGGACGCTGAGTCGCAATGGAGCGCGCTATTTCACAGTTTCGACACCGCGCCGGCGCCTACAGTGCGCGGTGTGAGCTATTTGAGCGGTCGTCTACTAAATATGGATAGCGTTTCGGCGCGCTCCACTTCTACGCTACCGAGTATTGACGAAAGCGCTTCCGAATGCATGTCCGTCTCATCGACGTCCACACCGGCGGACACATTCAGTATGCCTGCGCAGCTGTTGTCGAACCGGCACAATGTGACACGCTTTTACAGCGCGCCAAGTGCGCGTCCCGGTGCGCCGCCCGCGTCAATGCCAAGCACGTTGGCTTCATTTTCGTTAAACGCTATGACACTCTCCGAGGACGAGACAGACGCGGATGCGTGGCAGGTGGCGCGTTGCGGCAGTTCGGAGGATTACTCCATCACTTCATCGGGTGCACAATCGCGTTCGTCGTCGTTAGATCTGGTTTGATTTTGGATCAAAGTTAGCTGTCAGAGTGAGTATATACATATATACATATGTATATATGTACATATGTGGTTGTGGGCTTTAGTTTATGATGAGTTGTGTTTTCGTTTGAGTTGAAAATATAGCAAAATAGTAAAATATATCGAAACTGGTAATGACTTGAAATGAATTTGGAAAACGTGACACTAAAACTAATGAAATATATGGAATTTGCAAATATCTACAAACATAATATATTCAAGATTTACTAATTAAAGCGTTATGGAAAAAACAAAAATTTAAATAAAAAATAATATAAAATTTTAAACTATTAGTAAAGCCTTGTTTTTTTATTTTATTCTTTTTTAATTCTTTTTACAAAAAAAACTTTTTTTTTTTTAATTGCTGAAATTTATTTTAAAAAATAATTATAAAATCATACATTTTAAAATATTTTTTTTTTATTTTTTTTTATTCTTGTTTTTATTTATTTTTTATATTCAATTTTCAGCTTAACTTTTAATATTTGTAGTTTTGTATTTAAAATTTTTTAAATATTTTTTTTTTATCATTTATAAATATTTTATAAAATTTTTTGATTTGTATTTTAATGTTTTTTGTATTTCTTAAATATTTTTTATAATTTATAAATATTTTGTATAAGTTTTTAATTTGTATTTTAATTTTTTACATTTTTTAAATATTTTTTATTATTTCTAAATATTTATATAATTTGTTAATTTATATTTTAATTTTTTATATTTTTTAAATTTTTTTTATCATTTATAACTATTTTTTATATTATATTATATGTAATTTTTTGATAATTAAATTTTTTGTTGTATTTTTAAATATTTTTTATTATTTATAAATATTTTGTATGATTTTTTAATTTGTATTTTAATTTTTTTATATTTTTTAAATATTTGTTATCATTTATAAATATTTTATACCATTTTTTAATATTTGTTATTTTAATTTTTTTTCTAAATAAAATTGAAAAAAAAAATTAAATTCATAAAAATTAAATTATTTCCTAAAAAGTAGCATTCTTCTGCTGTGCTAGCAATAAATAGTGCATAAAACTCTACTAAAAACGTAGCAAAAATCCAAAAAAATATATAAACTTATCGAATTATAAACTATATACTTACATATACAAATATATTAAGCGTTATAAATCTGCTTTATTATATAAGCCTAACTTTCACACTTCAAAAACAAATTGCTTTATTGAGGAAGTTAAAAAAGAGCCAACATTGAATATAAAAATATATAAAGAATGGTTCTGATGAAATAAATGTGCGTAGGACTTACTACAGAAAGCGGAAAATGCTTGCTCACTTACTATATCTTATTATAACCAAATATGCTACCATCATGTTGAAGATACTATATATTATAACCAAAATATAACCAAATATAACCAATATATCAATATCTATATCAAATATATCTTACTCTATCGTAGGGGTGTGTCCCCCCCAAAAGTTATTAACATTTATGAAAATCACTGACTTATAATGAACAATTTTTCTGGCAATCAACAACTTAGCCAATGCGATTACGGAGAATAAGTTTAGAATTTAGGAACAATATATATATATACATATTAATCAAAATATTTATGATTCCTTCGATTATAATAAATACTTACATATGTATGTCAAAAAACTAATAATTATATATTACTATAAATAATACAAAAATATGTATCAATACAACTTAAAATATATAAGAATAGTCTGCATGCTGCATACATTTGTGCGCTTGGCAGTATCGTAGATCGTAAAAGTTATATATACATACATATATTCACATACGAGCACATAAGCTTATAAATTAACAAAAAGAAAATGCAAAAATGTAATGAAAATGGAATTGTGGATGGAAAACTCGGTAGTTAAGCTTACAGGTACATAGGTAAAGGCAGCTTAAGGCGAAGATGAGCAGAGCGCTTAATAAAATATTTCATTAATGCTTAAAGATTTAAAACGCAAAGTAAAAAATAAATTTAAATCAATAAAAAAAAAATAAAGAGTTAAAGAGTTAAATTTCGAACATGTTAAAGTACTCTCTGTGCTAATTACAAATTTGTAACAGTTTGCAACATTGCAAATCTTAAAAGAAAATATAGTAACAATTGTGTTTTTAAATGGAGTTACTTATATTATAATAGAATGTCTGTCTAATTACAAAATTTTATCGAAATCAAACGAAAATAAATGTTCTAGTGTTACCCAACACTGTTTAAATGAAAATCTTTCGAGGATCTTTTATTCACCACACACAATTACACCATACATTTAATGTTACATTATATCTAAACGTTTAACAAACAATGTAATTAACGCGATATTTTGAAAACTCCCGACGAAATTCGCAATTTACAGATAAATCGGCCCCACATTGTCACTGCCGCTGTTATATGGCGAGAGGTCATCAGAAAGCGATCTGTTCGATGCGCCAGAATAGTTGCCACAACTGATTTAAAAAAATAAAAACAAAATTCATTAAACGTTTTTTTTTTCAATTTTTATTGTATTGCTGGTTCTGATACTCACCAGGAATCACCGTAGAGTGATAGACCTTGGCCGCCTGCCAACTCATATATTTTGGCAATCAGCAAAAAGGACATGATCAGTAGTATTGTTAGATCGTGGTACAGTATGAGCGCGGCCAGCAGATAGTCATTTAGACGCATTTCCGCGTAACGGTAACCATTTATGGTTTGTGCATGGTACATGACGAACTGCAAGGCGACAAAGAAATTGTTATAATAATTGTAGTGATTAATGGTGAAAAATATTATATGAAACTGACCATCAGCACCGTTATTATTATGATCGTCGAATATATGAAAAACGCTATTTTAAGACCCGCCAAGAGCTGTAGCATTACGAAGAATACCGAGGTGATAAAAAATATTACAGCAGCCACAAACAATACTACAACGTCCAGTGTTAAATCGTGCTGAAAGCGTTAAGACAGAAGACATGTTTTATATAAAGAGCATTTTTTTCAAGATGGAAAAGCGTTTTTGGTGAAAACTTAAAAACAATTTTTAACTAAGGGATTAATGGCTTAAATTTGTGTATTTCAGTAAGGATAGAGACAGTATAGCGACTCGTGACTTGCAACTTCATGAACGAAACAAACTTTAAAATTTGCATAGCGATTGTAAATAAAGCCCTGCTTTCGTTGAAGATATTATGAACTAATGAATTTTTATCGAGAGCAGTAATGGTTTCACATATGACTATATCCGGCACAAACTAAAAGGAAAGGCAGAGCCAGACTTTGACTGCTGATAACTATAAGGTTAGGTTTGGTTAAGTTATCCGGTAGGCTAATAAGCCACGCATGGACCAATTTTGGTCCTTTGCTATACTAGATGGAATTCAGTTGCTAGGGGACCTTCATCCTTTAGGATGCCCGCGAATTTTTAGCAGACTCCGCGGTCTCAATATCGATACCTCCTCCAGTCTGTCATACCGCGGGGACCCCAGATGTTTACAGCGCAGTCTTGCCAATACGGGACAAATGCATTGTTTCACTAGTGCCCTCGTCTAGACATTTTCTGCAATCTTCTCGATCTATCAGCTCCATCCTGCGCGCGTGTGTCGCCACCAGACGGTGACCAGTTACTATTCCCATCACATTCCTACAGTATTTCCTATCGAGTGCCAATAGAAATTTTGTGTACTTTCGATATACCGTTTTGCACATGACTTTTGCAGTTTTGCACCCAGGTAGCTCGTTCCATCGGGTTTTGACTCCTCATATAAGATTCCTGCTTAAAATTATGCCCGTACAATCAATAGCATCATGATACGTCATCAACGAAACGAACTGTTAAATTCAAAATCTTCAACTAAAGAATTTTTCACTGAAAGTAAATGGAGGAATCTCTAATGCTATCAATATATGGGGTAACTAGAAGGAAAATGACTTCGGCTCGTCGAATTGTGGGATGTCTCTCAAGATAATACGCCACTTACACGAATGTGCACACCGATGATTATGAAGACAATGCCTAAGACGGACACGAACAGCAGGGTTATGCCGAAAAGCGCCAGAGTTGGTTCGACGATAGCACGTGAAATGCCCCAAGTTGTCATGAATACCTGCAAAGAATTTTTATTATAATTAATGTTGCGAAGTACACCGTTATATACATACTATTATAATTGTTATCACCCAATTGATGGGCTTTGTAAAGCGCAGATTCTCGAAGAATACGAAGGACGTCACCAACAACATGCCAATAAGAAGCGCAATTATTGAGATATACGAAAAGTCCATGATAAAGTTGCGCAAGCCATCACTAAAACGCGAACAAACGAGAGAGGCGTTGAGGTCAATGAGAACGTCATGGGGAAATAAGCACTCACAGCGTAATCATTAAGATCCATTGCACGATTGAGATGCAAAAGAAGATCACTGTTAAACTATAGGCGATGCAAGCGAATCGGGAGCGATCTTGTCGATACTGGTACATGCGCGGTGTTCTGCTATCATCGTCATCCATTCTGCCATTTGGCACACCAAATACACACCCTAATTTGGCTAACGAATTTAGTAAAGTATTACTAAATGTGGAATATTTTTAACGCTTCGTAATTTTGTTTGAATTTATTTTTTCCGTTTTTATTTACACCAAATAAACTTGTAATTTTCAAAACAATGAAATTTTCTTCTTCCACACAAAACGTAAACATATATTTTCTTTGGAATATTTCAATAATCAAAAACGAAAAAGAAGCACTGATTAAATAAAATAAAGTGCGAGAATTCACAATATTTATTAGTAGTTAATGAACGCAGAAGGTTTCCTGAGTATTTACTGAAGAACAGGATCATCTCCCACAACTCTATTGCACCGGTTATCAACTATCAAAATGTAGGATCTGAATAGTTTTAAGTTGTGACTTTCATTACTAGAAGTTGGTTGGTTGTTTCCCACTATATAAATGTAGCTGATGACTACTAACCTCTTCAGCAAAACACAATTTTTATAACGGATGATCAAAGTAGAGGTGCTTTTTATAAAGACCTACGTCTTAACAACGTTAACAAATCTTTCAACTTTATTACGTTATTGTCAATATAATCAGCTTACTGAGTATACTATTCGCAACGCGATGATAACCTATCTTGAGACCTTGGATTCATTATTGGATAATACTCGACCGAATAGACCACATCCAGCATGCAGTGAAAAAAATACAGCAGCCGTAGCTGAGAGTGTACACGAAGGCCATGGAGAATCGATTCGGCGCCGTTCGCAACAATTCGGATTGACGCATTTTACGTCGAGATCTCAAATTGAAAGCGTACAAAATACAGCATGTGCAAGAACTGAAGCCACTCGACCTGACACCGACATCGCTTCGCTATATAGGCGAGTTGCAATAAGTTCTAAGAAGATCTGAGGTTTTCTATACAAAGCTTGCTCAGCGTTGAGGCCCATTTTTGACAAATTTGACGACCTGAAGATATCCAAGAGCTGCCATTTTATCCAGAAAATGCAACGGTTTGGTGATAGGCCGGTGGAGACATCGGTCCATATTCTTTCAAAACTTATACCGGTGAGAACTTAACCGTCAATGGTGACCGTTATCGCGCCATGATAATCGACTATTTGATGCCTGAAAACGTGATCTCGGCGACATTTGTCTTCAAAAAAGGCGGTTCTCTTGAGAGAAAACTTCGGTGAGCAGATAATTTCACGTTTTGGGCCGGTCGATTGGCCAACAAGATCGTGTGAAATTACAGCGTTAGACTTTTTCCTGTAGGGATAGGTATGTAAAGCTTAAAGTCTATGCGGACAAACCCGCTTCGATTCGAGCCTTGGAGCAAAAACTCAATCGTATCATTCGCCAGTTAACACTCGAAATGTTCGAAAGAGTCATCAAAAATTGGACTCAACGGATGGACCGTCTGAGACGGAGCTCCGGCCAACATTTGAAAAAATTAATCTTCAAAAAATAAATCAAAACGAGTGTTCTTTCGTATGATAATAAACATTCCCCATAAAACTTGAAGTTTCTATGTATTTTCTTTAACAAAAAAAGGAACCTCAATCACCCTTTAGGAGAAAAAGATATATAGTCTATCCTTAACAGTCCACGAAAGTTAAGTTAAATGTAACCGTTGAAGATCGCCTAACATTTTCTACCCTTGAAATAACAATAATGACGACCATATTTGTATTCGATCATCAGAAGGTCGACGATAGAATATACCCTCGAGAACTAGATAGGCTCGGAGGAATTGTTTTCGATTTCCGTCCCTCTCTCGGTCACTGTCGAAGATGCGCCAATATACATGTAAACTATTATCAAATATATGTAAACGGTATGTATGGCCACACCAAAACACAAAAAAAAAAAATAAAAAAAAGCAATGAAAAGCAAAAAACAAATTCAAAATTTTATTACATCAAGACGAGCATTGACATCGAACGTCAACAAAGTGTAAAAGCTTTTGCTTTTACAATTCGCTTTGTATATAAATAATAGAGATTTGGGCAATCTGAAGTGCAATGCCGTTGGTAAAAGTAATCGGCGCACAGCCAACCATCGCGGCGGCGGCCGCAGTAGCGATCGAAGCCGCCGCTTTTAACAGACAGCAAGCGGATGATATTCCAGCTGAAGCGCCAAGGAAATACAAATTGCCAGTGGTGAAAGTCGAAGAAGAAGAGGAAATACAATTCTTTGGTAAAGTTCCACTGTGGCAGGACGACACGCCGGAGGCTGTACTCGCCGTGCGTAAAATACACACAGACTTCATTGTGGAGGTGCATCTGCACGCGCTTGGCTACTTGGTTGTGAGCATCAGTCAGTGGATATTAATATATAAAATGTATGTTTGTGTTTGGTGTGCTTGCGTAGTGCATTGAACCGTTACTATTATCTTGGTTTCATTTTTCTCGCTTTGGTTGCATTGTTGTTTTTGTTGCAGCAACGCAATTGCCAATTATGTGAAAGCACACTACTGTCTCTCATTGCTGCCGTTCGTCTTGAGTTTCACAATGCTGATTACCTTGGTATTCTTTTATGACGACATAACGAAGGGCCGACATATGGCGGTGTTTTATTGCTATACAGTTATAATGGTACGTTGATTAACTGCCCGAAAGTATACTACGCCGGAAATGACTAAACACCGCACAAGCATCGCTTTACAAATAAAAATATGCTTACATACATACAAATATTCCAAGTTAAAGTATACCCTCTAACTTTGAATTTTCCAAAGCTTGAACTTTCCAGCGTCCCAGTAGCGATGCCATTGTCCTCATATAATTTGACTCAATTGATGTGTTCGGGTTTCATATCAACAGTTGTCATAGTGGCGGGCATCTTGATCGCTCATTCGAAAAAAGTAAGTACACATCTTCAGGACACGACAATGAAAAACAATAATATTTTGCTATTTCCTCACATCCCTACAGGACTATTATGTATATAAGCCGGCATTTATATTCGCTTGGACATGTCGTTGTTTTTTAGTCGCCTCAATGGGTATTATTGTTGGGATTTCACTGCAAAGTCCTTACTTCGATGTGGTTATGACATTAACCATGACATTTTTCATGTCGCTTGTAAGTATTAAAGATCACACGTACACACACAAACACACTTTCACATTATAGTTTAATAAACGTACTGAGCATTCATACAGTGCACCATGTCGTATGAGCAACGCAAATTTTATAAGGAAATTGAATGAATTCTCAGTCAATTGAAGACGTTTGAATAACGTAATCACAGGTGACGAGTCGTGGATCTTTGAGTATGATCCCGAGTCAAATAGTCAATCTTCCGAGTGGCACACTGCGGCGTTTCCTCGCCTAAAAAAGGGAAGAATGAGCAAATCTAAAGTGAAAACGACCCTCACTGTCTTCTTCGACATCGTCGTTATTGAATTTATTCCTCCTGGACAAACCGTTAAAGCCAAGTTTTACTTCGAAGTCCACAAGAGACTCAAACGAAGGGTCAATCGGCTTCGCTAAGACATCGCAGTCGATTGAAAGTTGCTCTACGACAACGCCCCTGTTCGCACAGGCCGGCATCCCAGCGATTCCGCAGCCGCCCTACAGCCCAGATGTGGTCCCCGGACTTTTCCTTGCCTGAGGAGCCGCTGAAAAACAAGAATTTTGAGACTACAGAAGAGATCTAAGCAGCATGCACCTCGGTTCTCAAGGCTACCCCGGAGAATGCCTTCCATGACGCCTTCAATGCTTGGAAATGGCGCTGGTAGCGCTGCATCGACGCAGAAGGAGCATATTTCAAAAGTTTTTAATGAATTGTAACGATTAGTTCAATAAGTTTTTTTAAATCGACTCAGTCCTATTACTTTCCGGTCAAACCCTTTATATAGCCGTACGCTCAAGTCACATATTAACAAATTAACAATTATTTATTGTTACACATTATGCGATCAAGTATTTCATTTTTTTTTTTAATACAACTCTTTGCAGTACATCTTGATGTGCGCGAAGGCTATAAGCAGTGCCGAGTTCATTTGGATGGACACATATGGTCCACATATGTATGGCACGTTGTTCTATATCAATTACATGACGCTCTTCTCGATGAACGTCTTACTCTTTGAGGAACTCGATGCAGCAATGAAACGCCAACACCATTAGCCAAGTACAAAAAAGAAAAGAAATAGTGTATAAAGTTCACCGATCCAGCTTCCAGTTAATGATTATCTTTGCGTTCGCTTCTTTTTTTCTTCTTGCAATTGTATACAAGAAAATTACGTTAATATTTGCACAAAAGTCAAACAACAGCTGTTCCATAAATAAATATGTATGTTCCTCATGTATATATGTATGTGTATATATATTTTTTACATATTGTATTTTGTCATGCCATTTACTATTGCTTAATGGAGTAATAAACGCGTTTAATGTTTTCCAAAATGTTGCTTAATTTATTTGTTGTATGTGTATAGTTTACATTTTGTAAATAGTTGTTTGTTTCCTCTCATACACCGTTAGAATATGTATATTGTGTGTAAATACTTCGAAAACGCTAAAATCAACACTAAAGTATTTTATGTTTATGTAAATATACATGTATATAGTTTTATATATATATATGTATGTGTACTCTGTATATGTATATAACAGCAATATAATTTTACAAATCGTTTTAATATTGTATATGTAAAAATGTCAAATGGATTTCGGCTTTTTTAACAATTAAGAGTACGACAAACGTTTTTATATTACAAAAAACAATTAAACAAACACAAAATTAAACAAATACTTTGCTTTGTTATGTTTTACATTTCCAATTACAATTTCATTCAGATATCCGTTGTATAATATTTAAGGCATACATTTTGTATATTACTTGTATATATGTATAATGATTTATGTATATATATTTTTGTTTGTATACTGTTTAAAGACATTCAGTTAGAGCTGTATTAAAGAAACGATCCAATGCATATTGATTGTGCGCTGGCATTTTGTGCATTTTTTAAAAACCACGTCTAATGCTTTCAATCAAAACAACAAGGAATCATCATAAGGCCACTGCGGTCTGAGCTTTTTAAGGTGATGTCGTGTTTTGAATTTGGTTATGTGAATCAGAGCTGCTACTGCCGGATGGCAGGAAGGATACTGTAAACGTTAGAGAGAGGAATATTTAATTATTGTTATAATGATCGAAAAAACAGTTGTCTTACAATCGACACATTATTAGCAAGCGTTTACTTACACTTTAAAAAAAATGGCTTTCAGACGTATTGCGTCGGTACAAACTTCTACTTTTCCTACTTAAACAATTATTTACTGCTTTTTATTTCAAAAATGCTTAATTAAAGAAACTGAAAACACTAGACACATACATATATAGACAAAAACACACACTTATAGAGAACATGTATATATTTAAAAGGTTGATCTTCAACTGCTAATTGGTACCGGTTAATAAAAGAGCATAACTGAAAATAAAAAAGTAAAAAAAAAGTGGCGAAAACAGCTATATAATTTTGAATTCAACATAAAAAATTTTGTTTCTCATATAAAAACCTAAAAGGTTAACGAACACCAAATGAAAATGCGAAAATTGAAAAGTGATAACGGCGATTAGCTGATAAGTTAAGGTCAAAAGAACCCGTTGAAAAAAAAGTTGTTAAAAATTTCATATTTGCAAACATGCATGCATTTAGTATTATTATTTACTTAATATAATAACAAGTATCTCAAAATTAAAAAAAAAATTAAAATTATTACTAATACTAAAAAAATCAAAAAAAAAAAAACAAATAATCGTTAATAAAAATAAATAAATGAAATTAGTAAATAAAAATTGCATTTACAAATTTTAGACATTGAATTAAAATAAAAACAATATAAAATAAATTTGTTATATTTATTTTATGTGAATCCTATTAAAAAAAGTACCTTAACTTATTTAATTAATTGAAAGATAATGTATTTTAAAAACTTAAATGATGATAAGTACATACATATATAATATATTGATTAATATACCCTAAAACCTTCTCATAAAATTGCACCAACAATAATAAAAAAACACAAAAAATGTAATTAAAAAATAAAAATAAAAAAAATAAAAAAATAAAAAATAAAAAAAGTAATAAAAAATATAAAAAAAATTTCCCGCAAAACATTTTAAAATATAGAAAAAATAATAAAAGAACAAGATTAGTTATACATACAACGTAATGTTCTTCCCCTTGACATAATTAATTAATTAAAAAGTTTTCAAAAACCTTAAAACCAATAATATCGATTAATATACTCTGAACCCCTTATTAAATTGCACCGCAGTCCAAATGTCAAAAGCCATTTATCATAATTTGTAATTGACACAGTGAAAGAAATTGATGACTGTACATTTAATTACTTTCTATTACATTGCTAGATCCGTACTCACCGATTATGATAATTAAGAGAACCACACCGATCACACCCATAATGATCATCATTTTCATGTTAGCCCACCATTGTTTGCGTTTCAACTTGCCAGCTTGTTGTTCGAATTGCGAGGCACCGGCTTCCAGCGCATCAGCACGCTCACCCAGTTCCGATAGTTTCTGATCGCGCTCCAGAACCTTTTCCACATTCACGCGCATAATACCGACCACTTCATCGACCTTGGCTTGGGTTTGTTGAAGTCGCTTCTGCGCTTGATTATTATTGCTGGGACTGGCAGAGTTCGGAGGCGGGGGTAAAACAGGAAAACTATACAATTTTATACGGGTTAGATTACAAAATATAACAGGGTGTCCATTTCATTTCGTATGTAGAAATTTTTGGCGAGAAGCGTGTCAAACAGCTAACCCACCTAAAACACCCTGTATAAACATTTGTACAACACACAGACAACACAGGCTAGACCAAGTTCTTTACCAGAACTATTAAGTATTCATTGTATGTACGCAACTAATAGGCTGACAAGTGCACGATACAATTCTTTTTTAAGCAACTAATGATTGCATGCAGCACCAGCTGTGAAGTATTTCCCCCACTTGCCCTTATGGTATTTGCAAAGTAGTCATATCAATTGTAATACAAATGTCAGCTAACTTTTTAAGGCCATTGAGGTCATACCGGCAATAGCGATGAAGTTAAGCCACAAACGGTCACATGGATATTAATGTATGTACACATATATATATTAACTAATTCTATTTCTGCACTCTGAAGTCACTAATGGATTTTAATAAAACGTTATTTCAATCCACGTAGTTTGATGTTTGTATGTAAATTGTCTGCAGCAATAAACCAACCCACGTATTAAAGATAACCAAACATTAGGAAAATACGAGTACATACGTATTTAGTGTAGGTACAAACATATGTACGTTACCAATTCTATTGCACTGGCCAAGATGGCGAATATGTGCTAATTGCAATAATAGCACTAAAGTCTAGCGGACTGATAACACACTGACATGTAATGATTATAACTTTTATGATTTATCACACTATAGAATAAATAAATCTGCATTCTTACTCAGTTGTTGATCCAGATGGTGCCGGAAAATCATTTGGGTTCTCCATTTCTTAAAATTTTGTTGTTCTTCCGAACTTTGTGCGTCAATTGCTGGAACAAAGCGAAAGGCAAATAATGAAACAAATCGTAATTAAGCGCTCTAGCTCTCACAAAAGAACTGTGCTAGTAGTCAAGTCGTCACGCAAAACCGGATGAATCACCACAATGAAATGTATATATTTTTCTTGTTTCACTTAGCGACTTGTTGCACAGTTTTAATTGAGCTTCAAAACACTTGAACTTACCTTTATATTATATTTTAAATCACAACACTTTGTATTGTTTTCTTTTTGTGCGTATTTTATTTATCGCAGCAGCTAAAAACACAACCTTTGCAATTTCTTTTAGGTGAGAAACAAAGTAAATTCAGAAAGGATCGTGAAAAATGAACTAACTGCTCGGCGTTTTTGTCTGCTTTTCGCCGCTTTGTTGGATGATGAATGTTTGTTCAAGCGAAATGAATGGTCAAGGGTTGCTGTTGCATGCGAATTGTGTAGGAGACTTGTGTCGGCATAGCAGTTTATTCTGTAACAAAAGCAGTGGAGAATGATACATGTTGGTCTGTCTTTCATAACTAAGTTAAACTTTTATCTTTATAAATTGAAGACGAATATTAAACATCGAATATAGTAAATATCTACCAATATCTATTTATTTCATTTAATTTTGTTGGGTTGAAGTGTGGTTAATATTTGTTAATTACAACACTGCGGAAGGTAACACCGGGTGCACCAAAGGAATGTATATTCCGCAGAGACATAAGGCGCTCACAACAATTCAAAATATTAAATTCATATTACCATATATGTATATAATATTTAAAAGTTTACAACAGGAATTTTTAAATTGAAAATAATATGTATATATATATATATATGCGTATAGGGGTATGGGGTGTAATTAAGCAAACTAAAATTATTGTGTGTGACCCTTTTTAAATTATTTAGGGTTCACTTTATGTTAAGCGAAACATATTCATTCACATTCATGTATGCGAGTCTATGGATGTACATATATATGTACATATACATACACAAAAGGATGGAAATCACTAGTTTGGTATAAGCACACCCAATTCTCGCCAGCAATCGATGAAAGTAAATATACATATGCATATTCTTTGAAGAAAGCCTTCATTCTATGTTGCCAGTACAAGAATTTGTATGTAACTTGACCAGACCCCGACTTTTATGCGGCCACCTCCAAATCACATCAAGGATATCTGTCTGCCGTAGAAACATTAATGGATTTTTTGGGGTTAGAAGGTCTAAAGTCTTAAAGAGCTTTGATAGGTTTCCTATTGCCATAGGTTTCGAATTGATAATATAACTAAATAAGGAAGATTTAAAGGCTTAGCAGAAATATAACAATGACCATGAAGTCAAAGGTCTCTTCATCTCATTATGATTCTCTGTCATCCACGGTCTTAGCTACGCAAGAATTCGAACTTGATTATTTCATGTAACTACGTGTGTGTGTATGTATAATGAATATTTGGAAATGTCGCCAAAAATTGATAGATGAACTTGCCTACTGCGACGACCTTCTTTAAGGTCCGTTGATCATACGATGGTATCGCAAGCAATTACATACATGTGTGTGTAACATACAAACGTACAAGTATGACCAAATGCCATAAACCAACATGTGGCAGCAATAATCTTTATTAATTTGAGTGCGGCAACTAAGTAAACGTCTACTTACAGACTCACATACAAAGAGACATATGTATGTGTGTATATATTTATTTGGCAAACGAGTATACAAATTAATTACTCACTGCGAATTCTAACAAATCCGTGAATGCACCTTACATTGCTCGGTTAAGCACATGCCAATGTGTATGTTTGTGTGTGTTTGCTTTACTTCACGCCTAAGTTGGACAATTTTCCGCAGCGTACCGTAAAGTTCGTTATGTCATAAATAAATTCCTTAGAATTCGAGCGCGTAATAAAGAGGCGTCCATATTTGTTTCGCAATGAGATGCCTTGCGTTGCCGAACTCATGGTCACGGTCAGGAAATTAGAAAATTGTAACGAGTTCAACACCCACGAAAATTGGACAAAACGAAATTTGCAAATAGAAGTGTTTACTAGCAAATTGTTTTGTATTTTGGCCAACAATTATGTTTATTTGAAGTGGAAAGACAAGTTCACTCTTCTTGGAATGGAACAGAAAAATGAAGTTCTGTGATTGTATGCAGATAAAATTTCAAGCCCCAACTAATTATTTTCGCAAGACTTACCTCCACCAAGATTACAGTCTAGTGATTTTTCTGTGTGTCTGTTCTACAGGAGCCTACAATTTTATGTCGTCGAACACGATGTCATCCCAAGCCTTTCTGATGTTTCTTGGAACATTTAATGTTCCCACACTGCCACTTGAGTGTTGAACTCCGCCACATTTAAAAATAATCCGGCTATTTACTGCAGCAAAAAATTTAATTTGAATAATTGATATTTTCTTTCTCTCAATCGGCTCCAAGGAGATGGAGTCATGTGTGGAAGTTCACGCAAAGGATTAAAGTTATCTGATCGCCATTCACGCGGAAGTGGTCAGAAACGATTTTTTTACATATGGATCAAGCAGCTCATGACTTCCGGTCTCAGACCAAGTGTCCTCTGAGTAGCCAAAGAACATCCGTTTGAAGGCGAGCTAAAGTGAGAAAGCGAAACATCGTTTCTCAAAGTTGTGCGCTGGACTCGGTTCCCGCTACGTAAAAAATGCGCCCAATGACAAGGAAACAACAGCCTCCGATTAGAGACTCCCCTTTTGATGTCGACCACGGGAAACGCATTAAGAATTACTATGACAATATCTGGTGAATCAACGTTACGAGTTTTTGAAACAAAGGTTCTGCGGAAGGTTTATGGTCCTTTGCGCATTGGCAAAGGCGAGTATAGCATTCGATGGAATGATGAGCTGTACGAGATAAACCACGTCATTGACATATTTCAGCGAATTGAGAGACAGCGAATTAAGAGACAGTGAATTAAGAGACAGCGGCTACGCTGGCTAGGTCATGTCGTCCGAATGGACGAAAACACTTCAGCTCTGAAAGTATTCGACGCAGTACCTGCCGGGGGAGCAGAGAAAGAGGAAGACCTCCACTCCGTTGAAAACTTGAAATCTCTAATTGTCATCAAACTGCGAAAAGGAAGAACGACTGACGCGCTGTTGTAAACTCGGCTATAATTTAAGCGATCTCTACGCCAGAAGAGAAGAAGACGAATTGGCTCCATAACCGCTGAAGTGATTTAAGTTCACAGCGAATCACAGTTGTTCCAATTCGAAGCAGCAAGCTAAGTTAAGTTCTATTTTTCATGGTCCTTGCACCGCATTGAAGTCTTTCCTCTTTTGCTAGCATCCTCGAATACTGCGATATAAACTTTCAGAACAGGAGTCTTTGCATCCATTTCAATGCCGTATTTTAGTCCGTCAGTCAATGGGGAGTTTTGTTGAGCTATATTGATAATCTCACAAAGTTCCAGCTTGTCATTCTATATCATACGATATATACTAGGTCGACAAATATTTATCGTAAAGATTCCAAGAATCGGTTCTTGTAATCTTCAAGTCTAATAACCAATGCTATTTAATCTTGGTCATCATCATTATTTCCTGTATCTGCTCTTGGAGTATACTACATCTCGCTTTTTTGTGGTTTCTGCTATAGAACACATGTTAACGTTACCGTTGAACCTCCAAATTAGTTGTGTAGGCTTTCTCAGCAGCGGAGTTCTCGATACATAGCAATCCCTTAGATACTTTCCAATCTTGATGTTTTGATTCATGTAAAGGTGAACTTTTATTCGAGGTGGTGAGAGGAAGCAAAAGCTTTATAGCAACTACCTTCTTTTGTAGGCTAAACCCATTGTAGTAGACTTAAAGTTGTTGGATGATATCGTTGGCTCATTCGGAACTCTTCCGAAAGCTTCGTGTTTCGGCGTCGCGCCTCGGTTGTTAGCATGAATAGTAGTTTAATGGCGTCGAACATCCCACCCAGGGGATTATTACTTAAGAGGAAGTCCAGGCAACCCGAAACCCTTTTGCCCTTTTCTCACCAAACCTTTGTGAGAATCTCTCTCCTAGCTGCTGAACGTTGTCCGTGACTGCTTATTGATTATTTGCAGGTAACTTTGATATCTAAAGATCTCTCTATCCGCAAACTGTGACCCGTCTGGTCGTCCCAGATTTCCTCTAATCCACGACCGGATATACATATTCATGGATTCCTCAAAAATACTTTGGGATTATTGTAGGATTCAACAACAGCAGGACAGAATACATGATTTTATGAGTAATACGGACTGTTTCTTCTGATTCCCAAGTTACACAAAATGGTCTAAGCCTCAAAAGTTTTGACTGTAAAGAGTGATATAAGAAAGTAAGTCTCTGCCCTCTTTCCACTAATTACCTAATTGAAGAAAATCCGACTAACGCCGAGCTTTACTAATGTCTTGGATCTAAGGAGTTGATATGTTTAGCATAATCTTTCCACGATTTTCGCTTACCTTCTCAGT
Source organism: Bactrocera neohumeralis (assembly GCF_024586455.1). Lineage (NCBI taxonomy): Eukaryota > Metazoa > Arthropoda > Insecta > Diptera > Tephritidae > Bactrocera > Bactrocera neohumeralis. The sequence goes on from NC_065921.1 coordinate 6,675,240, forward strand.
ATTAGTGTTTCGAAAGAAATCACTTAATTCCTATTAGTCAATTTTATTTAATTTTACTGCACAGCAGAACGCAGAAAATCCGCGATATCCGCTTTTCATGAAAAGTCCAACTCATCCCAGCCTAAGTGTGATGAAGTCGTTGACATTGAAATAAACGATTTTTAGACCAACTTTCAACGTAATTTAGGTGGAAATTTGCATATGTTTATATAATCGCATAACATACGAACACAAGCGCACACTCACATACATCCACAAACCGAAGCCCCTCGTAGTCACCTGCTTTTAAGCAGACACCCATGTAGCAGTCGCAGCTTTTCTCGTGTAAAATTGCCACATTTTTATTGTGTTTGTTTGTGCTTATTTAGTTTTTATGTTCTCCCTAGTTTTACTCTAATTATTGCATATGATTTTTATGAATTTTAACTAACGACTTTTCCACGCTCAGTTGGCACTTTGGCGCTTTTTCTACACTTTTATTATTAGTATTATTTTTTTATTCTGGCTAAAACTTTGAATTAAATTGTTGGTGGAGATTATGTGCTCTCGCCGCTGGCGGAGAGTCAGACCCAGCCGCCCTGCGCCGTTAATTCGGTCTCTGATCCACTCAGGTAGCTGCGCACGGCTTCTCTTCGGTTCGTCGTTAACAACAACAACAATAACACAATTAATGCTATGCCAAAATGATTTGAGCCAAACTAAGCTACCAAAAATGATTACAATGCTATTAAGCGGCTAACTGATGGATGGCAAAGTGGAAAATATTAAATAAATACCAGACCAAGAGCCGGGATGCGCGCATTCGCAGTGTGTTTACAAAACAAGAAAGTCAGCGCGGTTCGCACGCAGACTAATTAACTCTAAAATTCTAACTCAGCCAAATCCACATCACCTGAGGCTTTGTATGAGTAGTGCTTAAAATATTCTAATTTAAGACAACTAAAGACAATTTGGCGTGAGTTTGCAAAGTGTTGGACAAATGTGGTGTTAAAGTGAAAAAAGAAGAAAAGTTGAATTTGTACTGCTTGAATAAAAAATTGTGAATTCTGCAAAGTGATCGTCGTTGCTTTAAGGATTAAGGATGAAACAACTAAATGTGGTATGTAAAAGCTGTGGATATATTGGAAAAACCAGCAAATTTCTAGGGATTTTGTAGAGAATCAGTGCCAAAGGCTTTGAATAAAGCAAAGGAATATTTATTAAAGCTTTTAAGTTATATTTAAAACAAAATAGTGTTTTCGAAAAGGTCCCATATATTCACTAATTGACCGTAAAATCATCTCTTTGAGGTCAATTTATACAAAATATATAATTTTAAACTGTTTGGTAAAGATAATTAGTATAAAATTAAATTTGCGGACATCTAAGAGTACCGAATTGTTATTCAAAATTTAATATTTTCGAATTGTTGGAATGTTTCTTCATATTCATAAACCCTCGTCTCGCCACCAGTAATGAAGCATTTCATGAGTTTGAGGTCTTCAATTACGTTGTCAAGCATCTCTGTAGCGACCCCTACTCGATATCGTTTTTGCAAAATATTCAACTTCTGCAATATTTTCAGCGATTCTGTTACTGTGATTCCATTGAAAACACAAAATTTTAGCAAATTTGTTATTGAAATTTTTTTTAAGGCAAAATCGCCACTTAAACTTCTAGTGTCGTAAACCAATTGTTTCCACACCACACAATTGGTGCGTTGATAAAATATTGCTTTTTGAAGAGGGGAAAAATATAGATGAAGCAACAATTTGACTTGGTGATGAGTTTCCGGACACTATCCCAGAAAATCAAACATTAAGGATTGGTATGCTAAGTTTAGACGCGATGAAATGAGCACCGAAGACGATGAACGCAGTAGACGCCCAAAAGGCGTTGTTACCCACAAAAACATCAAAAAAGTCCACAAAATAATTTTGAATGACCGTAAAGTAAAGTTGTTCGAGCTAGCATGCACTCTAAAAATATCAACTGAGCATTACATCGTTCGCGAATATTTGGGCATGAGAAACCTCTGTGCAAAGTGCGTGCCGCACGAGCTTACTTTTGACCAGAAACACCCACGATGATGACGGGTAGATAATTCGGAGCAGTCTTTGGAGATGTTCAAGCTTAATAAACCCGGGTTTTTGCGTCGATATATGACAATGTATGAAACATGGCTCCATTATTTCACTCCAAAGTCTAATAGACAGTCATCCGAGTGGACTGCGCATACGATGAACCCGCTCCAAGGCGTGAAAAAACGCAACATTCGGCTAGCAAGGTGGCGTCTGTATTTTGCGATGGGTATGGAATAACTTTTATTGACTACCTTGAAAAAGGAATAACAGCGAAAGACGAAATCGTCCGAAATCCAAGACAATGCACCGTCTCACAATTCAATGAGAATGATGGCAAAAATTCATGAGTTAGACTTCAAATTGCTTCCGCATCCACCCTATTCTCCAAATCTGGCCAATAGCGCCTACTTCCTGTTCTCACATCTCAAAAGAATGCTCGCTAGGAAGATATTTTCGTCGAACGAAGAGGTGATCGCCGCAACTGAGCAAAGGACAACTTGTATTACAAAAATGGTAACGAAAATTTAGAGGGTCGCTATAACCGGTGTGCCTCTCTTGAAGGAACTATGTTGAACAAAAAACGAATTTTGCCAAAAAAAGGTTTTTTACTATGCTAGCCCGGGAACTTTTCAATTGGCCTGTTAATTGAGAGATAATTGCTAACGCTGACATAAATATCCTGCTGCTGAAATCTCCTTGAGGCAACTTGTGCACCTCCATATCAACTGAATATATTGAATGTGCCTAAAGCGTTTCACGAAATGTTCGGAAGCCCGTATTTCCCTCAGTGTGGAGAACACTTTTATTTTCAATAATCGAATGAATGAATACAGGCAATAAAACAATTATCATATTTCCCTCCCCTTACAAACATTTGAATTGACTGTTTGTCATAGACATTATCATAGACCATAGAAATGGTATGAAGTATAGAATAAACGAAAGTTATTAAAAGCCAAAGTACATTTTCGAGCTCCCGCGCGAATTACCACCACGGACCACAAAAATATTTACATATTTATACCTATTATACAGGCATACATACATATTGTATATGTGTACATTCATATGTGTATCTTTTACATATTCGTAAATATTTTCTATACCACAACATAAGCGGAAGTGGCTCCTGATGCTTGACTAGCAATGCGTGGAGAGCGTGCGCGCGCGCAACATTTCAACATTCTGACCAATTGCCTGACTATTCGATTTGACTTTATGTCTTGCTGTTGTTGTTGTATTTGCTGTTGCCACTAAATAAAAGTGTAGTATACTTCTCGTTGAAACTGCCTAAGCGCCCCTCAGGGCTGTTGCCGCTGCGCGCCGCGAATGATGTCAATGTTATTTATCATAATTTCATAAAAATGCTAGCGACAACAAAAACAAATAGGCCCAAAAAATGGCGTCAAATGTTTAAACAATAACTTTAGTATTTATATAAGCCAAATTTATGGTATAACCAAATCATTGTTGCAGAATTAATACATATGCAGATGTGTGTGTGTGTGTGTGTGCTACATATTTACTTTACTTGCATTAATTAGATCCGGTGAGTGGTTAATGGTAAAAGCGCTGACATAGACAGTTTTGTGACCGCCGCTTGTGGTCGTGGCGTTAACAACGCTGCCCAGCCAGCAAAGTGTCAGACGCACTCACTCGCTTAACTATGGATACGCCATATATTTACGCACACACTCACACACCCACACATGTATGCATAATTAGAGCTACAATATTGTTACACAATTATGGCCGGCGTGCCTCAATTTGATCTGTGCTGATTGACATTCTGCCGTGCGTTGTTTGCAGCTTTTCGCCACTTTGGGAAACGAGCTTGCTCGGTAGCGATCGTTGCCTTGCTGGCCAATATTTATTTTCATAATTGCAGTTATTCCATATCGTGGCACATTCTGGTAATCGCTGCCGCATTTGCTCCAAATAACTGTTGAATTGTGAAATTAAATTGAACAAATGCCTGCGCGTTCGATGAAAGCACCGTTTGAAGATCGACGAGTTCACTGGCATGAAGATCGATCGATAACGAGATTATTGCCCTCATTTTCGAGAAATTATACGTATGTAGTTCTATAGATATGCAAATATCATTTCCATCGACAACTACAAATAGTACATAACATAAATATTTGCCAAAGAAAATTTTATAAATTCAAATTGGATTTATAGAGCTCAAATAGATTAGAGGAAAACCATACAAAATTCCATCGTATTTGGTTAACTGAGATTGAATGGCTTTTTGAATAGAATTCCGCATTCTCTTACCCTGAACCATTTCATTTCCTTTTCCTCTACTAATATATAAGCAAAAAATGGAAGGACTTTGTTCATAATTTTAAATTTTTTATTTTATAGCTCAAAATCTATGTCGTCCCCCTCAAAGTAATCTCCTTTGACCCTAACACACCTGTTAGAACGTTTTTTCCAATACTTGAAAAAATTGTTAAAGTCTAATCCAGGAATAGCCTCCAATGCGCGTAGCGATTCACGTTTAAAAGCTTCAATTGACTCAAAACGGTTTCCCCGAAGCGGTCGTTTGAGTTTGCTGAATAGCCAGATGCAACACGGAGCTAAATCAGGTGAATACGGTGATTTCGGCCTGATATTGGTTGAAAATTCGGCGAAAAACTCACGAAGAATCAATGCAAAAACCAAGAGTTGTTGGCCCATAATACCGGCCTCTTTTTACGAATAGCTTCGCGCCCATGACACATAACACTCAAATGGTATTCCTTGTCGACAGTTAGTCTGGTCGGAAGGAATTCGGAGTTCACCACACCTCGAATCGAATCGAATCGAAGAAAACTGTCAACATAACCCTGATTTTAGACCTGATTTGACTGTTTGTTTTCGGTTCCGGCTCACCTTTGGCCGATTGATGTTAGGCTTCCGGGTCGTTAGCATACATAGATTCAAGACTCATCGCCAGTAATAGGTAGTCTGGAAGCATTGCTTATCATCTGTACTTCACCTAAGTCCACAAACTAAATTAAATAAGATTAAACTACAGTTCTCATCTAATAGTAATGTAACCCAAAACTTCTTAGACGCATATCTACATATACAATATACTTATAATCGATTCTCTTTTCACCCATTTTAGGTAATTTGGTTAGCTTTGCTGCTGCACCAAGAATGGCTAACGTTAACCTCAGCAGCGCAACAACAACCAGCTTCCTCCAACGCACAGTCTTCGATTGTGCAATTGTACGATTCGAATCGTGGCGATAATGCGGCGGCGCCACAATCGGAAAGTGTTTTAGGATCAATATACCGCAAGAGCAGACAATCGAGATGCGTGCGTTGCTACGAAGACCGGTGCGTATAATACTACGAAAATCTGAGAAAGAAATTATGAAAACCGAAAATAATTGTCTTTTTAAATTTTAGTTACGGCGATGATCGCAGTCGTTACTATGGAACTGGCGGTTATTCCAGTCGTTCATCGGACAACTGGTACGTAGCATTGTTATTTGCTAGAGACAGCTGTATGGTTGGTTGAAAGGGCAGACCACAGATAGCCGCGATAGCTATATTATAAGAAAATATTATTTGTTTAACACCCTGTCACTAAAGTTCGAATGAATGATTTTATTTTATATTTTTTTAGGTATTACCCTTACGATCGTTACGATGATCGTTATCGTTCCGAAGACCGCTATCGCTCGGAGGATCGCTATCGACCGGATTATGATCGTTATTCGTCGTCTTCATCCATGGCATCTTCATATTACCGTGATAGGTGAGTAGATATACAAGTATCCTTACTATTTTAGAAAAAGATTTAAATATTCTCAATCTAGTTGAAGGCTATAGTCTCATAGTGCTGGTAGTTGCATTAAATGTAAATTGTTCTTGTTAGTGTTATTCAAAAGTCATAAGGAAGCGTCGGAGATGCTAAAATTATATGAGTGGTGATCAGCATGACGAGTTGATCCGCTTTTCCCCGAAAGAATCCATGCTCGTCTAGATATACGCGACCATTAGTCGTTCCTCAGTGTTTGAGTTGTCGTTCTGAAAATTTTCAGAATATTATCCAAGATAATGCCACCGTATTTCGTGAGATAACACGTTCGCCAAACTTGGGTTTCAATAAATCGATTGTGATATTCGCTGTGTGGCTTGTGGCGTCGTCCTGTTGGAACCACATATTGTCCAAGTCCATATCATCCAATTCGGGCCAAAAATATTCGGTTATCATTGAGCGGTAGCGATTCCCATTCACAGTAACGTGCCGGTCTTGATCATCACGGAAGAAGTACGGCCCAATGACGCCGCCGGCCCATAAACCGCACCAAACCGTAATTTTTTCGGGATGCAATGATGACTCATGGAGTGCGTGTGGATTGCTGCCTGACCAATAACGCATATTTTGTTTATTGACGAAGCCATTCAGCCAGAAATGAGCTTCATCGCTGAAGATGATTTTCCGATGAACATTCGGATCATTTTCGAGTTGTTGCTCAGTCCAATTCACGAACATACGACGATTCTGATGGCCAAGATCTTTTCGCAAAATTCGCAATGACGTTGCAGAAATGCCCAACGCTTGAGAGCGACGTGTGATAGACATATTTGGATCTTCCTCAATTGATGCGCTAGCGGCGGCAATATTCTCGATACTACGGCACTTTTTTGTCTCACTGGTATGGGAACATTTTGTACTGTGCCTATAGATTCAAATTTTTCCACTAGATGCTCAATTGTTTATCTGACAAAACGATTATGTTGACCATAAATTAGACGTAGCGCTCTTAAAGTTTAGGCCACTGACTCCAAATTCCGATAGTAAATTTGAATAATTTCGATTCGTTGTTGGATCGCATATTTTTCCATGATGAAATGGTAAGCCTTACTGAAGATAAATGTCAAAAGAGCGGGAAAAAATATGGCGTCGTTTGCTGTCCCTATCGATCGACTTTTGTAGCGTCCATATTGAAAAACCCATTATTTTCGGTGTTTTTTTTTTATATGTTCTCTTCAGATTTATTTTAACTTTGACTTTGAAATACAAGTAATTAAATTGAAGCTTGAATGATGAGTATTACGTCATCTATAGTGATTTATTGCCGAACGCTTGTATGATACCTGCAGTGTAGTTCCGCTTAGTGCTTAGAAATTATATACATACGTACATATGTATTTATATGTACATGTGTAGTAGTTTTCATGCCACATAGTTTGCGAGTTTGTATCTTCTCTAGTAGCTGAAATGTGTTTACTTATTTTCATTCAGAGATGACCGCTTGGGTTCGCGCACCTACGATCGCTATGATACACGTGGTTATGATCGCTATGATCGCCGTGGTGGATACGAACAGGACCGTTATGGCGATTATTCTCGCGGTAAGTTTACAAAAGTTTCGATTGAAATAAATATTCTAATTCAATATTAATTAAACCCTGCCAGATCGTTACTATGAGCGTCCACGCGGCAGCGCTTACGATCGTGACTACTACGATCGCTCCACCTCATCGCGCTATGACTACCGCAATTACCGTCCTTTTGATGAAACCTACAGGTAATGTGGCGTAGTTTATTGAAGTTATAACTTTTGTTATTTTTACTTGTCTGTATGTATGTAGTAAATGTTTGTAACTCTCGCATATATGTACATAAGTACTATGTATATATGTATTTGTTTCGCCTTTAACCACTTTTTGCCTTTATTTTATATATGCAATTTCTCTTTTCTTATTCTCATTGCATATTGTCTATACTACCGTCACTGTAAAAAATACTGCATAACAACAACAACACTAAATTACTTAATATGTACATATGTTTGTGTAAAACAACAACACCAAAAACTCTCTGCCCGCTGATTCTCCACTTTGTTGCACTTGAATATCTCTAAACTAAACAAATATAAAAATATATATGTGTGTATACATGTGTGGTAACAACAACATCACTGCTTCCAAACACGCGCACGCAAACACACAACTACTACTTACAACTACTTTTGCTTTATCTACGACGCCGCGCTGCCCCGTTGCGCCATCCATAACGCAACTGCAGAGGCCAATCGGGATTTGACAATTCCGGACGCGGTTATTATTTCGCGAGTGAAGATAGTGATCGTCAACGTTACCCGAGCAGTAAATCTGGCTACGATCAGCGTGCTTACTCTTCACCTTGTGGTGTGCGGGTCACTGACTGTCCCTACGCTTCGAGAGGCGGTAGCGCTGGTAGTACAACACAAGTGACCTCGCGGCCCATAACTAGCCAACATGGCTATGATTACGGTTACAGTTATGGTGCGGGAAGTAGTAGTGGCGCTGGCAGTGCCAGTAGCGGAAGCGGCGCAGGCGCTGCAACACGCAACACAAGTGCAAATAATAGCAGTAATTCTAGTAGTAGTCAAGGTTGGAACTATGTAGATGAGCGCGATAAGGCGTCGAGTGCACGGGGGAGCGGTAGGGATGAGAATAGAGGACGCGAGCGGGAGCGTGAGCGTGACAGGGATCCGCAGAGGTAAGTTGTAGTGTTTGGTGGTTGGCAAGGTGTTGGTTTATATTAGTTGCTTCGATTCGCTATATCTCTGCTCTGTTGTAAAAAAATTTTCAAGTAAAAGCTACAACAAGGTTAGCGAGTTTAATACTTTAGTGCTGCCAAGTTTTGTTTTACGAATTTTAGACCATTGTTAATGGCTAGTATGGCAAATTCCTCTCAAAAATAAAAATTCAATTTTTTTTATGGATTTTCAAAACTTGAAGCTTGATGTAAATTAGAGTTCTTTCGATTCGCTACTCTCAAGCCTTGGCGAATCAAAGGCGGTATTGATGACAATATCATATGATAGATTCGCTATTATTTTCAAGTGTTTTTAATTCCCTATTTTATTTAAATCTACCTAATTCTAACTTCTAAGTTGGTTAAAAGGGTTTATCTAGAAGGAAAACTTTCAAAATGTTCGAGCTATCCTTTCAAACCAAAAACCTGAATACGAGCAAGGAAGCGATCATAGTAAACTGAATACCAGAACTCAATAAATATTAGAACCAAAATTACAAAACGAAGTTTATATTGCACACTTCTAAAAATTTGTTCCCATATCCAGAATGTCTACTAAAACATCACTTATTTTTTCCCTGCAACATAAAAAAAATTATAAACTCATACAAATTAGTGACGATTTGATTATCACCCACTTGTAATCCTACAGTGAATGGGTAAAATAATTAAAAGAAGGCTTCTACTCCTCTCACCTCTTACAGCTCTTCCTACGGTAGCCGACCGCCACGTCCATTAGGTGGTAGCTACCTCTTCGACCGTGACTCGAATACGGTAGGGGATGAGAAGACGGCGGACAATGCAGCAGATAAGGATACCAGTGGTGGCAATGCCGATGGCGTCAGCAATATCTCGTCATCATCAATGGTTGCCGAACAAAATCGTGATATGAATAATAGCGGCGATGGCGGTCGTGGAGGTAGTGATGGCGGCATGGCAAATTCAATGCAAATGCAAACGAATGTCAGGGATAAACAATGATCAGAACAGCAAAATCAAAAATGATAAAAAAACATATAAGAATAATAATAAGAGCATAACATTATTTAATGTAATATTTTCCTAAAAATAAATATTTTGTAAAATCTAATCACAGAACGGAAAATATATGTATGCAATGGGTGAAGCAAAAGAAAAACTTCAATCTCCAATAAAGCGTTTTGTAAATGTAAAACCATTTACAACAAAATTTGTATAAAAATAATTTGTTGTTTTTATGATTAAGTATTATTTTTTTAATTCTGGAGGCAACCGGCGACAGAGGAATCTTCATATTCCCAATGCATGCGTTATAAGCTGTTTTCATCAGCATTCATTTGCGAAATCAGCCTCATCTTAAGAAGTCTTTACCGCCGGATAACGCTTAGAAAAGACGATCATACGGATCGCGAGACATCGCCCAACCCATTCGTATCGAACTTCTGATTTCTTTGATACAATGCAAACAACCCTTATGTGAAAAAATAGTGTATATAGTATTCCTATACATGTGAGTATGAAAAAGTAACAATTTACTCTTTGTTAAATAAAAATTAAAGATAAAATATACGTATGTCATTCTAGAGATGTATATTTGACACACAACACATCAATCATACACAGATCTAAGGAGAGTATCGATAACTGGTGATAATTGCATGCAGTACTTTTTCTTTCTTTTTTTGTGTAAATATTATAGCATTTTATTAGTATTGGAATAGATACCGAGAATTGAAGAGGGAAGCGATACGAGAGGCGGAAATGGGTGAGTGAAGGGAACACTTCTCCTGCCTGCTGAACGGCAGTGACAATATAACACCAGGAGAAGGTGAACCCGATTCCCCAATCGATGACGATGGAGTGGACGTTCCATTGCCCGATCATGAAGAAGTTCAAATAGCAATTACCCAGAACTAAAGAACAACAAAGCGGCGGCGGCCGATGGATTGCCGGCTGAGCTATTCAAAAACGGTGGCGTTGAATTGATAAGGAGTATGCATCAGCCTTTTTGAAGAATATGGTCGGACGAAAACATGCCCATATATTGGAATTTAAGAGCGCTCTGCCCAATCCTCAAAAAGGGAGACCTCACAATCTGCGCCAACTACCGTGGGATAAGTTTGCTCAACATCGCATATAACGTTATATCGAGCGTATTGTTTGAAAGATTAAAGCCCATCGTTAACAAACTGATTGGACCTCATCAGTGTGGTTATAGGCCTGGAAAATCAACAACTGACCAGATATTCAACATGCGCAAAATCTTGGAAGACACCCGTGAAAAAAAGATCAACACACGTAATTTCTTCGTCGATTTCAAAGCTGCTATTGATAGCAAGAAAAAGAACTACCTTTATGCTACTAAGTCTGAATATGGCGTCTCCGCAAAACTAATACGGCTGTGTAAACTGACGTTCAGCAATATCAAAAGCTCCGTCAGGATCGGGAAGGGGCTCTCAGAGCTGTTCGATACCAAACCAGTTTTCAGATAAGGCGACTCCCTAACGTGCTACTTCTTCAATTTATTCTTGGAGAAAATAATTCGAGCTGCAGAGCTAAATAGAGAAGTTCAGTCATCTATAAGAGTTTACCTCTGCTGGCGTACGCTGATGATATTGATATCAATGTACTCAACAACTACGCTGTTAGTTCTGCTTTCACCAGACTGGATAAGGAAGCGAAGCGTATGGGTCTGGTTGTGAACGAGTGCAAGACGAAATATCTCCTGTTATCAAACAAACAATCGTCGCACTCGCGACTTGGCTCCCACGTCACTGTTGAAAGTCATAACTTCGAAGTCATAGGTAATGTCGTCTATCTTGGAACCAGTATTAACATCAACAACAACGTCAGCCTCGAAATCCAACCCATAATAACTCTTGCCAACAGGTGCTACTTCGGACTGATGAATCGGCGTAACGAGTTTTCGATAAAAAGGTTCTGCGGAAGATTTATGGTGCTTTGCGCGTTGGCAACGGCGAATACTGCAGTCGATGGAATGATGAACTGTACGAGAGATACGACGTTAAGAGACAGCGGCTATGCTGGCTAGGTCATGTCGTCCGAATCGATGAAAACACTCTGGCTCTGAAAGTATTCGACGCACTACCCGCCGGTGGAAGCATAGGAAGGGAAAGACCTCTAATCTGTTGGAAAGACCATGTGGAGAAGGACCTGGCTAAATTTGGAATATGCAATTGGCGCCAACAGCGAAAAGGAAGAACGACTAGCGTGCTGTGGTAAACTCGGTTGTAACCGCGTAAACGGTGTCCACTCCAATAAAGAAGAATAAACTCACCTTAAACTCTTTCCGATTACCACAGCTCTATAGTAGCAAATCAAATCAATTACAGAGCCACCCTAATATTATCGACATTGCTAATGAGGAATTAAGAGAAATAATTTTATATAGAGTTCGAAAGAGTTTTCGTTTTTCTCTTTTAAATATAGAAAAGAGAAAAAGTGGGTTATTTTTGAAGGAAGTGACGCCACGCGCAGCGAACAGACGAGTTCCTGAAGAACTGCTGTCTTGGTTAGATTGGAACCCCTTTTAAAATGTGAACGTGAACCGCAGATTATAAGCTTGGCCATAAAACAATCGCATGTAATAAAACTACTGTGATACATCCGGAGAGAACTTGGCACGTAAACGTAATCATAAATTATGTGACTAATACTCTATTATTATTGATTGCATAAAAATACCACCAGGCAACGAAACAGTAGAACAAAACTACCGGACTTCAGTCAATTGAGTATCAACTGCAACGATAAGATGTAACGAAGTTACGGGCTGAATGTTATCGGACGATTCCAGTGTCGCTAGGGGAACCTTCGCAATGCCCAAAGGTCGAGTGAGGAGTGATGAAGTGCTGGAGAGGAGAATATTATCTTATAAAAGAGTGGTATTTAGTTTAATAGCATTATTGACTTTTCAGTAGTTGGCTACTGAATCAAGTTTTCTGGGGCATTAAAATATTTACACCAATTTATATGTTTGTGTGGCACAAAGTAAAGAGCTCGTGTATTTTGCAAATCAATCCATCATTCGGTCTTATTTTATCTTACATGGCATTTACCTGGTATCATGATGGCAAATAGAACAAACAATTGGTATAAATGCTATAGCCATAGATAAGCGCAAACCCAAGTAGGAAATCTTAACAGTAGCAACAACACATTTCCGTTAACGGCCATGTGCTCTGTGAACATTTTTAAACTCGTAAAATGACGCTTTGCTTTTATTAGTTTTCCAAAAACCTTTCCGAGTGTCAAAAATACTTTATCACCATGTTCACCACCTGCTGATAAGGAGCATAGGAAACCGGTATCGTTTACGTTGGATAGGTTGTGACGAGTGCTTATGATTGCTTGCGCGTCATTTACAAGTTGGGTAGCGCAGTGCGATGTTGGCGTGTCCATATCAACGTTCATCACTCGGTGTTATCGGCATACTTGTTGTATTTTATTTTTTATACTGGAATCTCTACGTGTTTCCTTCTGTGAGTGTGTCAGCTAAGTATGATGAATTTATAAAAAAAAAAAACTTTTTAAAGATATTGAAATCCACTGAGTTGATTAAAAAACGTCACATTGAAGAAGCTCATGTGCGCGCAATTCGCTTTCAATGTTTCTGCATTTGTTTGGAAGTGCTCATTGTGGGCTGCCGACGCATGTGGGCGCGCCGCTACGGAATTTTCGGTAGAAATGACGCGAGGCACCCACGCGGCGACCATGCCGTGCTGCTTGCCGCGCGCGCATATTTTATGGAAAAGTGAATGCGCTTGAGAAAATTCAGAATCTGAAAATGAAACGTGCAGTAAAGTGAAATTTTTATTGTTTTTATGTGTGTGGGTGTGTGTACCAAAGTATTTATAAAGCAAATAATCCACGCGCCATTAATATACGAAATGCCGCAACCTCAGCGCTCGGGCTGACATATTGGTTTGGCCTATACTTTTCTATATTTTCCAATTAATTTTGTCTGTTGTTTTGTTTTTCTCCGACACATTTGTCGGACTAAAAATAGCGCGGAACATCTCATCAAAATTCGAATTAATATAAAGCATGTGCTACATTTACAAGTCGAACGCGCTCGCGTTTCTGCTTTCATGCAAGAGGCGTCCGAATGAAAGTCCTCAGAAGAGCTGCGCCGCTTTTCGGTTTAGTACTCTCGCTTTTGCGCGTCTAAACTGAATGTTGCGCGCTGAACAACTTTGGTGGATAAATAGCAAATATTTACAAATACCCGCGTACATATGTACCGATAATCGTGTGAAGATTTCGCAAGTAGTGCAATGATATCAACAGGTGTTCTTTCGAAAATGTTAAATGTTAAATCTTAAAGTGACTTATAGTGTTTATGTGTCGGTAGTTGTAGTGTGGAAACAAAACGGTTTATGAGAGTAGGCGTGACGACAGCATTTTGTTTCACAAGTGTTAATCGATAACAATAAAAGTAATCAAAGCATTAGGGTGCGTTCAGTCTTGAATGCTATTTATGTTTGCATAGTTATCAAATGCGAATTCATGAAAGATATTGTGTGTTACGTTTCGATCAAGTTGCTAGAAAAGGAAAACAAGTGAAATACACTCAAGATCAAAATTGATCCGGACAGGTGAAATTAAGGGTTACATGGGTTTCCTCCGGTAAAAAACAAACTTTTTTCAAAAAACATTTTTCCCATATAAAAAATTTAATATTCTATTTCTTTATTAGAAATTCTGAAATTTTCGGAAAAAAATATTTTAAAACATAAATTCTGAAATTTTCGGGAAAAAATATTCTAAACTCGACCATTGCAACGCCATTTCCGGTGATCTCTCGGTTTATCCCAGATGCGCCTGAGTTTTCTTCAACGACTTTAAAAACACAGTTTCGAGAAAAACGCGTTTAAAGATGGCGCACGAAGCCTAGCTAGCCTCGAGCACACAAGTTCTTAGGGTGTATCTTCAAAACTATCACTCGGATCAATTTCAAAATTTAGGGCAATATTCTAGAGGTGTTGTAAAATTTAATAAGATAATAAAAATTTTATTTTGAAACTCGTGAACCCCTTAAACTACGCGCGCAGACCCAATCGATAAAGAAATTTTGTTTTCCATATGTCTATAAATTCGTGTTTGGAAGCTACCTGTTAACTATCCAATAATTAGTATTTAGAGACTGAAATGTTTGTTTTGGTTTTTAAAGGGTTGCCAATGTGACGTCATTGAATAGACTGAAATTTTTCGATCTAAAAGAAAAGTAAATATATTTTCAGTATCGTGTTGGGTCTTCACAGATTTTTTTTATACAAAAATAAAGTACTTATTAAAATTTTGATTTTTATAGCTTGTAAACAAACCACAGAATACAATAGTTTGTATCCGTCGTTATAAGAACCACCCTACCACATAAACCAATATATTTTCTATTGGTTATAACGACAATAATAATCAATAACTTAGTCGCAGAGATAGCAAAAAAAGCACACACATGAATTATTAAAAAAACATTGTCTGAAGCACCAACACGAGTATTCACAACAAAAGCAAAAACATCGAGCCTAAACAAACAACAAACACAAACGCATTGAGCCAAGAAAGCCAGCGATAATTAAATAGTAATGTCCGTGAGAAAACTGTCAGCTTTGCTTTTGTTGGAATGAACAAAGTTGCTTAAGAACCGCAAGTGACAAGTAGACAGTTGAAAAAAGAAAGCTTAACAAGCGTGCGTTCGACCAGTTAAGCAGCAACGGCGCACGCGATACGTAGCATATGCACAGGCGCTTGTGCCGCAAAAATCAAAGGCGCACCAAGAAATCGGTTGAGTGAAGTGTTGCCAAATAATATATTTTTTTTTGAGGAGAACATTTGTAAAAATAATAATTATTAATGCGTGCTGGTGAAATAAGTTAATCGGCGAAGAAATGCTGTCGGGCAATGGCAATCAAGCGCAGTATGCGTACTTTCTGCTGTCGGGCGCAGTGGCATTGACCATCATTATACTCGCCTATGTGTCAGTGCGCACAACACTCGTAAGCAATAATATAATGCACAGATATATATGTACGTACTAATGCTTGTGTACATTACATTGCCAAAAGAAAGAGAGACAGCTAACGCTTGCAAGCAATTAAATATGAATTAAATACAACTAACAATGTTTAATTAGTATTAACTTTTGTAATTAATAAGAAAAGCAACACGAAAGTTATAATAGCTTTTACAGATGCATTGCATAGAAAAAAAGGGTATAAAAGAATATTCATCTTAATTTTATTCAGTCCATTTGTATGGCAGCTACATGTTAAAGTGGTCCGATCTCGACAATGCAAGATATTTTGAGGTTGTGGCATTATTTTGCAAAATATAATTGATGAAGATATCTTGTCAAATAAAACAGTTTCTCCTACAAGAACTTGATTTTGATCGGTCAGTTTGTATGACAACTATATGATGTAGTTAGCCGATATCAGCTATTCCGATAAACGAGCTGTGTTTTATGGAGAAGAAAACGTGCGCAAAATTTAAGATTTAACGGATGATCCATTTAGAGGTACTTTTTCAATAGAGTTTTTTTTGACAGATCACCTGTGAGTCGTGTCAAACTGTCATGTTATTTTTATTCAGAATTGCTTGGCCTTACACTATGGAAAGACTAACGCCTAAACAACGTTTAGAAATCGTTCAACTTTATTAAGAAAATTCACGTTCTGTAAAGAATGTGTTACAACATAAATGGCCTACAGAGCGTACTATTCACAACACCATCACCCATCTTGAGACCTAGCCTTAAGTACTGGATAATATTCGATCGAATAGACCACGTCTAGCACGCAGTGCAGAAAATATAGCAGTCGTAGCTGAGAGTGTACACGAAGACCGTGGAGAGTCGATTCGACACCATCCGCAGCAACACGGACTGACTTCCATACGACTTGGCGCATTTTACGTCAAGATCTTAAATTGAAAGCGTACAAAATACAACTTGTACAAGAATTGAAATCGATCGACCTTCGCAAATGACATCGCTTCGCTCTATAGGCTCTTGAAAAGTTCCAAGAAGATCCGACAAATGTTAATCAGCGATGAGAGCTGCCATTTCATACAGAAAAATCAACGGTTTGGTGTGGTTTGTGGCCCACTGTAACCATCGGTCTATATTTCTTCAAAACTGATGCCGGTGAGAATGTAACCGTCAATGGCGACTGTTATCGCGTCAAAATAACCGACTATTTGATGCCTGAAATTGGAGCTCGTGATCTCGGCGACATTTCGTTTCAACAAGATGGCGCCACTTCCTACTTGTCGCATCAATCAATGGATTTATTGAGTGCACACTTCGGTGAGCAGATAATTTCACGTTTTTAGCTAGTCGATTGTTGAGTTTTTCCTGAGGGGATAAGTAAAGTCTAAAGTCTATGCGGACAATACCGCTTCGAATCAGGGCAGAATGAGTCATCGAAAATCTAACACAACGGATAGACCATCTGAGACGCGGCTGCGTCAACATTTGAAAGAAAAAATTTAAAAAAATTAAAAAATGCCAAAAAATTTTCTTTCCAATGATAATAAATATTCCCTATTAAATTTTAAGTTTCTGTGTTATTTTTATTAAAAAAGTAGGGTACCACGAAATGGATCACCCTTTATATCTCAAAAGCAGAGGAACTAGTTCACGTATACACGGCGAATACGCCGAAATCGATTTAGTCGCCATATTCCATCAAATCGTCATGCTGATCATTTACATACTACAAGTATATATATTTTATCCCTCATAACAAACTTAATATACCCACTTCAGGGTATAAAAAGTCAAAAATGATATATTGATTCACATTGCTTTAACTAATGTTATTCTGATATATTTGTCACGTTTCCTTGTACTCGCAGGACTCCAAATTGCGTGAAGATCTGAGTTCGCTACAACAATCCTACATTTATATAAAACCATCATGGGGATACAACAACTCTTGGCGACAAATAGGCAGCAAAGCAAACCACTTGATTTACTCGGCATACTTTGATGATCGATTGGATGTGCTCGGTGAGTAACCGCTGTACTTAATTAAATTCTTTACATATTAACTCAACCAAAAAAAAAAGTCCTTCGAAAATAAGGCCTAAGTTAGTTGTGGTTTCCCTTCACTTCTATGCGGATAGAAGCTCTATTGAGCCTTGAAGCAGAAGTCCTTTATGAAAATATAGGCTATTTGCTTTATCGATAACTCTCTATCGGTCTACGAGTATGTCCTGGTGAGCGGTTATTAAAGTTTTGATCGATAATACGTGGAAGAGAAATAAATATAGATTTTGGCCATATTGCTGTCGCGCAACCCAGAGCCATCATTGAAGTTAATGCCGGCTTAAAAAAAAATTTAGAAGGAGAGCCTCCGTTCACATAAATACAAAATTTTGATTATAGTTCAGTAGTAAGTGTGGTAATCATTGAGCCCTTAAAACTACTTGATTTTCTTAGAAATATTAGAAATCTGTTCGGGTCTCTTAAATAAAAATATTTTAATATTAAAATAAAAGCCATTAGATTGAATAGATTGTACTAAATATGGAGCTAAGAAACCCCGAACCATCTTAACACCTAATAATATACGGATATGTATAACCGCATTAAGAACCACATTTCATTATGCAATAATCATATGCCAGTAACTAACCTAATAAATATTTCAGAAACAATAAATGACCACAACACGAAGGTACCAATAGGCTCTTTGCGTATTATCGCCATTTTACCACGAGAATTTAAGGAGACCATAACCTGCACCATCAGGTATTTACATTTTCTAATATTTGAAAGTAGCGGAACCATTCGAAAAAAAATGTTCAATGTTCCCACAGATTCGAGGATTTCGTTGATAAAAGCATCCCAATTGGGAAAGTGCAACCGTTGATGGAACATCATGACCACAAATACGCGGCTTACTCCTTCATGTGCCCACTCTATGTAAATCGTAACAGCACTACCATTCATCTGCCACAATCGGTTGCGATTTCTTATCCCTCCAACAGGCTAAGCCAACTGAGTCCAACATTTGTGCCGATCAGGTAGGTGAAGTGTTTGTGATCGCTATTTCATATAAAAAATATTACCTTGCTTCCAGCTATCCACGCGATTTGGAACAATTGTTCGCCATGTCACGTCCCGTGGTCTCAGTGTGCGTCGGGCCGCTGCAACAAAACTACTCGAATGTGCTGCGCGTCGCTGAATTCGTCGAAATGTATCGAATACTCGGTGCTCGACACTTCTACTTCTATCATCTCTCCGCTAGCGAGGAAGTGATGCGTCTATTACGACATTATCAAAGCGAAGGCATCGTCGATGTACTGCAGTGGAATGTGCCAGCCGAGCTGTTGTCTCAAGTGCATTACGGGGGAATCATGGCGCAAATCAACGACTGTGTCTATCGCGCCATGGTTGTGGACAACTATCGTTATGCGGCCACTGTTGATCTGGACGAGGTACTCATACCGTTGAAACACAATTCGCTGGCGATTTTTCTGCGGCAATGCGATGAGGGTCGTACCTCGGCGTACGTCTTTCGTAATGTGTTCTTCTATAATCTCGACATTAACGACAGCTTCAGCCTGCCGGCTCACACGCATAACCGTTTCCTTTACTCGCAAATGAAAGTGCGTCGCACTTTGGAGGTTATGCCCACACATCAGCGCAGCAAATGCATTGTGAATACACAGTCCATTATCGAAATGGGTAATCATTTTGTGTGGCGCAATGTGCCCGGTTATACGGAGACGACTATGCCTCTAAGTGTAGGTCTACTTTTCCACTATCGCGATCAGTGCATCAATTGCAAGGCTCCACTGATGGTCGACTATACGGCACGTCGGTTCGGTTCGTTGATTTGGGATCGCGTGGACGAGACTTGTGGCCAAGTGTTTACCGAAAGTGGCATATGTCCGACGTAGGCAGTTAAAAATTTGTCAATTGCCAACACAAACAAATGGAAGACTTTACAAAATGTTCATAGATCTAAGTTAGTAGATCAATTAAGTTCGTATATTTTAGTCAGTTTTATATACAAATATTAGAAGTTAAGGAAAACAGTGAATAAGGAACTATTTATGTGTAAAGTAATAGGAAAATATATAAATACACAAAAGATATTCGACTTAATTGGGTAAATTTCATCGATCGTTCTATGGTTTGCTTTTTCGAACAAAAGTTTTAGAATATTTATTTTGATTATTCGAAGGAGATCGATCGTGAAAAGTATATATGTATTTGAACAAATGTTATTCGACTTTATGGACCGATCGTTCTCTTTGGCTTAAAAAAGTTGTGTTTCCTTCTTCGATCGATCTCATTCTAGAAACAATTGTGGTCGGGAATACACAGAGCGCTTAGTCTACTAACGTATGAAGAGGGTTCTAGTATTTTCCAAATTTTCATGTTTTATAAATGTTCAATGATTGGTTTCCAAATTAAAAGTTTATATCACTCAAATTGATCCCCCTCTTGCTCCGCCACTGGTATAGTTTTTATTGGTTTTTGCTGATAATTTTTCAATCTTATCGCATTCGGCTAAATTTGTGCGTAAGTGAATGACACCCGATGTGCGATTTTGTTTAGACGTTTGTAAAGAGAACTTGCGTTGATTTCAAATTGAGTTTACGCCCACCAAAAAGGGGAAATTGAAAGAGCGCGTTAAATGCGATCAGTTCTTTTTTGAAACACAACGTGTTTAGTTTAGTTAGACAGTAACTGTAAAAATAAACTGTAATGCTGAAATTTCGCACCTCAAAGTCGGCTAAAGCGGAGAGTCTTAAGGTGAAATTTATAAAACAATCAAAAATATAAATTAATAGTAATATGAATGTATCATAAACGCTTGCAGGATGAAAAAACGCGGCTCGACGATAAACAATTGGTGCAACTCATACGTGCAACACCCGCGCGCAGTTCGCTCATTTTGGCGCTCAGTTGGTAAAGTAGTGAGAGAGGGAAAAATTTTTAAAAGAATTTTTGAGGAACATATTTCAATTTTAAAGAAAAGAATATAGTAAATTTCATAGTATTGCATCAAATCAATATTTATAAAAAAATCATTAAAAATTCCGATTAACACTAGTGAGAATCTACACTTTTTTATTACAAAATATTTAACATAATTTGTTTTTTTTTTTTTAGATTAAATTTAAATTTATTTAATTTTAAGATTCGAAAAGTGTGCAATTTATTATAAGCTACTTTATTTTAATTTAATATTTTTTGATTTGTAATTAAACTCACGCCCCTCGTAGTCATCAGCCAGTTGAGCGTTGCAGCAAGTGTGGCAGTTTGAATGAAAAAATTACAACTAAGAAAACAAAAGCAACAAACACAGCAGTAGTACGCAGCAACAGTGGTAAGCTACCAACAATTAATTGCATCAAAGAATATATTTAGAAAGCGTTGGAAATTTATTTATTTCGATAAGATTTCTTGAAAGTGCAAATAGCAAGCTTTTTTGGTAAAAACTCTTCATTTTTACTTACTACTGCCATAAGTTCTGTTACAAGTTCATGCCGTTAAAAAAATTATACTATACAACATTTTTTAATGAAGATAATTTTGTTTAATAATGCATGCATTAAATGAACGGTGTACGACATATTATTCGAAAAAGTAACCGTTTTCTTTCAACCATTGATCAGTAGCAGCACGCACAGTTTCGATTGATATTAACGAAGTTGCTCGAACCAAACATTTTTTGAGACTCTCTAAAATTTTGTGATGCATTCAACAAGCCATGTTCTCTAACTCTGAACACAAACTGTAGTCCAATGGGTTCAATTGTAGACTTTCAAATAGCCAATTATCTGCTGTTATGAAACTAGGAATATTGCTTTTAAGCGATTGTGGCGTCATTTTTGGCTGGTGTGCTGGAGCAGAATTTTGTTGGAAGATCCAATGGTCTTACTTGATTATATAAAAACATCTTCAACAGTGAATATTCTTTAATCTGTGGAAGATGGCAACTTTGATTTTCTTTAATATTAATCTTTAGGTTTGGGTTATATTAAATTAATATTAGTATGTTGATATTTTATTTTTGGAAACAATGCACTTTTTATGGTTTTAGTAATCGTACCTATATTTATATGAAGAAAATTTCAACTCTTAAATTTTTATAAGAAAATTAAAATGGTATTGTAATATAAATTTGGCATGAAATATTTTTACACATTTTTTTTATTCACTAATTATTTGCTAAACTTTAATATTATAAAAAAGTTACAAGAACAAAATCAATAATATTTTTCAAAACTCTGCTCTTGCCGCGCCTTTGAATGCACCAGTGTAGGTGCGGGGTAGTCGACTTCTTGGCAATGGATCCAAGCTTCAGAACCTAAAACCAAAAATCAAAAAAAAAAATTTTTTGATGCTTAAATTAATTTTAAATTTGGCATGAAATTTATTCAATTATTTACATTCTTACTTGATCTTCAAGAACAAATCTCTGGAATAATAATTTTTTGAAAACTCTGCTCTTGGTTATATTAAATAATATTAGCCCCAGTGTATTTTATTTTTTGGAACCAATGTAGGTGGTTTTGTCGACTTCTTGGCAATGATCCAAGCTTAAAATAACCCCAAAAAAATTTTTTTCATGACCAGACATAAGCTTTTTTGCATATTTGCCTCTTTGAGACATTTTTAGCGGGAATCGTTGATTGAGCTGCTTTTTCTTTTGTCATACTTAGTTAAAATTTTGTGGAAGTGTAGTTCTTGTATGAAGATACATACATATACATATATGTATGTATATATGTATGTAAGTTGATATCGATTTTTGTCTCACATTTTCTTATTCTTTTTCCTTCATCACTCTATATCAAATGCTTTAACAAAATTCTTTGGAAATGCCAACATTCATCAACTATTACCAGCGGCTACTACTTAATAGTTATTACATACATACACATATTTGTACATACATACGTAAACATAAGTATGCGATCTTTTATTAATAAAGCGCTTTGTAATTATTAGCAGAAGCTAAACGCAGCAGAATGGGTTTATTGTTAAGCTTAGCTGAATGGGAGTATTTTTGCTACAATTGTTGTTGTTGCATGCTTTCTATTTGCTCCAATTCCAAACAGACATATAAGAAATAATGCCCATATACATACATACATATATGCATATCTATAAACTTAAATAGTCATGTGAGTATGTGCAGCTGATCGTTTGCCCAACTGGCAAACTGTAAACTATAATTTCAATGACGCGACTTCAATGACAGATGAGCCACTTAATGACAGAACAGAAATATGTGAAATATATGTATAAGACGATCTACATTCACAACTAGTCCATGAAGAGATCGTACTAAGTCCATTTTAAAATATTTGTATTAGGGAAAGAAAAGAGTTTTTTGGATGAATAAGAATCAAAGTCGTTAACTTCGGTTGCACGGAAGCTAATACCCTTCAAAAATTAAAAAAAAAATCCAAATATTTTCCATATATTAAATATATAGCCCGATCTGAATAATTTGTTCGGAGATTCTTGTTTTTTGGTAAACAACAATCCATGCAAAATTTCGTGAAAATACCTTATCAAATGAAGAAGACTTTCTTAGAAGCACTTCATTCCGATCGTTCAGTTTGATGAGAGCTATATGCTATAGTAGTCCGATACTGATATTTTCGCTAAATGAGCAGCTTCTCGGAAAGAAACATGTGCATAATTTGAAATCGATAATCTAAGGGACTAG
This sequence comes from Bactrocera neohumeralis, assembly GCF_024586455.1. NCBI lineage: Eukaryota > Metazoa > Arthropoda > Insecta > Diptera > Tephritidae > Bactrocera > Bactrocera neohumeralis. The sequence goes on from NC_065921.1 coordinate 6,698,540, forward strand.
TTCGCGTAATTATCTTTAAAATCAGTCATAAATTCCCCGTTTATTTAAAAATTGGTAATATCGTATTTTCTATTTTGAGGCAAAGGACATTTAAATATAATTTTCACATTTGTGTCATTCATAATTTTTTAAACAACATTGTTAATAGTTAAATTAATCGGTATTTTATGTTGACTTCACATGGTGTATGGCAACAACAAATTGCACGCTCAGTTTGGCCTATGATGAGATTCACTTGTAAAGAATTTCTCAAATTCCTGTTTGCACATCTCTTCACCGTCTGAATTTATGATAATGCAACTATCTTTTAAAGCAGTTGGAGAGTCTAAAGAAAAGCTTTCGTCCAAATCTTCTATATTCCCGCATCTACTAGAGGGAGCTGGAAAAAATATTTAAATAAATAAAATATTGAAATACATATTTGCACATTGTGGATTTCTCACTCGGGTAAAGACCATCCAATTCTGGATAATAATTTTCCTTTTCATTTTCCAAGTTGATCGTTTTGCTTTTGTCACAGTCCAATATACGCGACTCTATAACTTTTATAGCTCTCGCCAATATATCAGCATGGTCCTCAACTACACGTTGTTGCGACGAACAATTTACCATTTTCGCATCCACGCCTTGCCATGGGTAAACACCCTCCAGATGGGCAGCCATGTTCTCATAAAAAGCTGCTCTAAACTCTCTTTTAATTAGTTCGTGCATTTCGTTGGGCTCCCTGGCTTTCACAGCTGCTCCTTCTGAAATTATTATCAAATTAAGAATTTATTTTATAAAGACAAGCGTATCCACTGCGCGACAATTTGGGTTATTGGTCTAACACAAATATCCAGTAATACTTTACAGCGAGCCTATTATTTGTTCAGCAATTTATTTTAGTTGATTTTAGTATAAATTTAAAATTTACCTTCAGATATTTTTTCACCATGTTCATCTACAATTACGAAGCAGTCCGAATTCTTTTCGCTGCCACTTAGCTGTTCTATGTCTGTTTGGCGAATACTCCTGAGTTGCGCTCTCATTGTACGGATGTCTGTTTAAAATTTGTTAAATATAAATTACGTAAGTAAACCTAAAAACGTATATACATAAGTTAGAAAGGACAGTGAAGCCCAAAAATATCTGACAGCTGAGCGATTGTAACATTTGTTTCAAGGCTATCAAGGTAGCTTAGCGAAAGCCAAAAATTTAAAAAATAAGTCAAACTGGTCCACAATAATGTTGTTGTAAGGCAAAAGAAACCAAATAAGCCCCACCTCTGCAACCCTGATTTAGAGCAGGCTTTTAGTAAAGCAGACATAAATTTTGTTTCTGTTTAGTTAAGGGATTACATGCGTTGAGGGGTAAAAAACTCTCTTTTTTAATTTTTGTCTCATATTAAAATTTAAATATTTTATTAAAATTTTTTATTCTTACAAAGAAATTCTGAAATTTTTAGAAAAAAATATTTTAAACCCGGCCATTGTGTCGCCATTTCCGGTGACTTCTCGAAAGAAGTTGTGCCCGCGTTGAAGGGATAAATCCTTACGTGATCATTTTAAATGAAAAAAATACGTGTTTTAGTTAAAACCTTAATTTAGAACTTGGACGAAGGAAAAAAACGGAAAATTGGATTTAGAAAAAAAGGGAAATTTCAGTGAAAATTTAGCGTTATTTTATTCAAATAGTTGTCATCGAAAAAAAAATCTTTCGTCCAAATCCTTAAGAATTGTAACTCAAAGGCCTGTGTAAATTTTCATGAAGGTCGGTTGAGTAGTCCTCAAGAAATCTTGCCAATCGACTTCATTTTATAGCGATGCGAGTATAATAATCCATTCCAAATTTCGTGACGAAATTTTCTGTTCTGAAAAACAAATAAATGTCCATACAACACTTAACTAAATGCCAAGTATAGTCTAGTACAAGCCTTCGATTCGCTCGAAATAGGAGAGTGCCGCATTGAACAATCAACTGGCATAAATCAAATACCTAAACTGTTGTTTAAAAACAGATAGTACAGAATCCATATATTCGCGCAACAAAACCATTATATCGAGGAAAGCTTCTAAACGAATATTTGATTAGTATCCATATTAATTAACTTACCTCTTTGGATGCCTTCCTGTATATAATCTATTTTTGAAAGCTTAGCTCGTGTGTGTGGGCTTACAGCATTTCCAGCTAATCCAATTTTTTTTTCTTCTTCTATTTTTACAATTATTGCACGCAGTTGGCAGACTTTCAAAATAATTAGCGTATCTTCTATATCAGTTTTGGTGTTGTTACCAATTTTCGGAATGGGTTCTACGTTTACCTCAAAATTTTCCGCCTTGAAAATACTCCCTAACTTCGGGACATTCACTGTGTTGTTGCTATAAAAGGCGTCTGCGAATGCGTCTTTAAGGTCTAGATAAAACAATCCCATCCCAGTAGCTAAAACAAAAATTAGTTGAATTAATACATCAAGAGTATATTGAGAATACTGTGCGGATATTTAGTATTGCTTGATAAATCAAAAGTCACAAATTTTTACTCATTTAATATAAAAATAAAATTGCATGTACATAATTTGGAACAAAATCTAGATTATTTGATCAAACTTGCACTCTTTCCGTATTAATAAATTGCAGTAAATATCTAAGTACACAATAAATGAAATATTTGTGCTCACTTACGATTAGGTTTTCGACTAGCGCGACTTGTTGACGGGCCATCCAGCGCCTCGTGTCTAACAACGAATTCTGAAATATGGCCTTTTATAAGTAGCCTTGACCTTTCGATAATTTGTCTTTCCCTGACAGACATGATTTGTTTGCCTTTTGACCTTGCCTTACTCTTTCGTCCCATTTTTAATTTTAAGAGAACTTATGAAGTCAGCTTTTATTGTTATTTTTATATTATCCAGAGATGATTCTTCTTTGATTTTTTTGTTTGCCTTTTTAGGAACACAATTTTATTCTAAATTAATTGAGACACCAAAACATTAAGACAGTACTTCTGAGAAACGATTATGCCTGTAATTAGAAGAATATTATGGTAGATAACTGCAGTCTTCCAGTGGTCCTATTCTCAGGCATTTGCCAGATCGATAAGGCAGTAGAACGAATATAAATGAAGGTATCTAGAATATAGCACAAAGTAATACGAAAACAATACAGTTCGAACTAAAAGCTCAAATTTTAAATAAGTATGGCTAACTTTTTTGTAAAGGTAAAGTAATTTTATTTAGTATCCCGTTTTCTTTTAACTATGAAGACAAATGTAAAATCTGTTAGAAAGTTAAAAATTTTCATTAATTTGTCCACACAGCCACCTGATGGACCTACCTTCCCTTGTCATACACTATATTATGGGTTTTGAGTTACAGCCCAGATTATGGCTTAGTTAGTTAAATTAAGTTAACGAAATCGGCTTATAACCACGCCCTGCAGCTAAACCATAGCACTGCTTACATTTACTTAAATTTTGACCTAGCTGAGTTAACAACAGCGCCGTTTCTCTTTCTTTCGCAATTTGGCGCCATTTTGAGATACCAAGTACAGCCAGGTCCTTCTCCACCTGATCTCTCCAACGGAGTGAAAGCCTTCCTGTTCCTCTGGTACCCCCGGCAGGTACTGCGTGGAATACTTTCAGAGCTGAAGCGTTTTCATCCATTCGGACGATATAACTTAGCCAGCGTTGCCGCTGTCTCTTAATTCGCTGAATTATGTCAATGTCATCGTATAGTGGAAGGATGGAGCCATGTGTAGAAGTTTACGCAAGGGAAAATTCTCTGAGGAAAGTTCAATGAGCACCATTCACTTTCAAGTTGCAAAAACGATTCTTTTACATATGAATCAAGTAGCTCACGACTTCTGGCCTTAGACCAAGTATCCTCTGGGTAGCCAGAAAAGATCAGTTTGAAGACGAGCTAAAGTGAGAACACGAAACATTCCCTCCCCAGGGTTTAGTGCTGGGTTTTGGGACCGGCCACGTAAAAAACACTACCAACGAAAAGGACTATATAAAATATATAAATAATCAGGATGACGACTTAAGCCGAATTAACCATATCTGGCAGATAGTCTCTCCGTCCATATATCGAACTAGTCTCACAGTTTTCGCATCGGAAATTTTGCATAGATCCCTTTCTCCCAAAAATGTGGCTTACTTGTTGGAACGGCCGATAACAAATAGGTATAACATATAGCTGCCATTCAAAACTATCGATCAAGATCAAGTTTCTGCATGTAAAACTTTTTTATTTGGAATTATGTATGTATGCATATCTTCACAAAGTTTGGCAAAAAGCATCCACCTATTTGACCACTATAACATATACAAACTGAATCATCAAAATTAAATTCTTGTATCGAAAATTTTTATTTGTGAAGGGTATAATAGTTTCGGTGCAACCGAAGTTAATAAAAGTACTTTTCCGTGCTTTTCCCATAGCTCTCAAATATCGAATGTAATGTTGTCTGTCCGTCCGTTGAACAACAGATGAACAAATTTAGAAAATCAGCAAAAATCCTCTGAATGTCGAACTTCATTCCGACCCAACTCGGATTCACTTACTTAACTTATTTCCCAAACACAGCCCAAGTCAAGTTTGCATTTAAATACTATCATTGTCAATTTATAATTACTATAAATACCAACCATGTATCCATTCATTTTATTAGATTTTCTGAACTTCATTTAACCCGCGCACTTGTTGTTTTACCTGCCAACATTTCACCACTGACCCATACTTCGCTGTAACGTCATTTGTTTCATTTAAGAAATTAAGATCAAAGCCGAAGCCGCTCTCTACAGTAAGCGGCCATATGTAGCGCTCGAACCAAAGCTTACTACTACCTCACAAATACATACTTACAAACATATGAGCAAAGAATTAATTTTATTTTGCCCTCTGCTTTTGTCGCAAACGATTTTTTTACCCTACAACCTACCCGTAAAAACAACAACAATGTAAAATATTGTCTGGCAACGCGGCTGAGCAGTCAATGAGAACACTTTTTTGTTGTTTTGTGTCAGTGCTTAGTCGAAACCCTAAATTCGCCAGCCTCCCAGTCAGCAAACCAACCAACCAACCGTTCATGCATCTATCTATCCGACCAGACAGATATACTCATTCATATGCAACCGGCCGACCAGCCGGTTAGTGAATCAGCGCCAAAGCGTTTTCGCTCCGATCAGTTGGAGAACAGTTGCGAGTTAGTTTTTGTTATTATTTTTATTGGTGGAAGCACAAAAATGCGCGAATAGTTCCTACAGTGGTGCTGGATTGAGCAAAATATCCGCAGAATATCAGACTTTGTCTCTTCGCCTTGCAAATTCGACTTTTTTGACGTATGTTCTATAATAAAGAACGCTCCATAGTTCTCATAAAAAATGTGGTAGTTTCTTAGAAACTTTTCCGGATTCCGGTTTCCGGCAATAAGTGTGCGATTAACTTGATTTCTATAAATGATTTTCTTTTTAGCCCAATGGAGTCAAAAAGAACCCATTTTTGATCCCTCGGGAAGTTCATATTTAGTAGAGCTGCCAGACAATACAGCCAAAGTTAAAAGTCTCTTCAAAGATCTCGAACGAACTATCTGAGGACTCTATTAGCTTTCCAGATACAATACTTGTACGAACCACGCTCTCGTTTGATATTCGGCCTTAGGGGGTAATTGAGCTCTCATTTTCGGTACCTTTAAGTTCAGTTTCGTATTTAGTAGTGCTGTCAGATATTGCAGCTAAGCCTCTTCAAAGATTTCCAAAATGTTAGAGTAGCATCTGAGGACTTTATGAGATCTCCATATATAATACTTGTACGATTGAGCCTTTTATGTTAGGTCGGACCTTATACAGTAATTGAGCGATCACTTTTGATACTTCGAAAAATGTCATATCCAGTAGTTCAAAAGGGCCTGAGGAACGTAATTTTAACTTACTTGTCATTGTTATATACATATGAGAACCCCTTAAAGTCGACGAAGCGGCGTACCGATAAAAAAAAATCCTTATTGTATGCAATTACACTTTTCCACCCACTGTACGGCCTGTTGATTCTAAGTTCAAATCCACACTTTGATCAGCCAACGCGCTGAAAGTATGGTGGTGGTTCTGGAGATTCGATTAGCCCAGCAGCGCGCCTTAGTTCGTGAGCACTGATATGATACCGTCGTCGTTCGTTTCATCTGCCGACGTCACCGACGACTACAGACTACAGCGGTCTGTTGAGTGATGGTGGTGGTGGTAGCGCTGTTTTCTGACTAAGCGAGCGGCACTGCCTGTTCGCCTGCTTGCTAGCCAAACGGCTGACGCTGACTGAGTGGCTGTTGGGTTGGCTCGTTGGTCGGCTGTTTGGTTGGTTGCTTGGATGTTTGGCTGTTTCGAGCCCCTCTGAACTTCAGCGACCGCAGCAAATGCTTTTTCAGTTATATTATAAGTTTCGTCAAGTCAAGTCGCGTTGATTACGAGAGGGTCTCTGTTGTTGTTTTGTAGTGCGTCGCTGTCGCTGTCTCTGCCGATGAACGCATCTCGTTTACGATCGTACGTGTGTGTTGTAATGCGAAATTTGCAAAAACAAAATAAAGTTAAATTATAAATAAATAAAAGCAAATAAAAACAAAAGCAAAAATAAATTATAGTAAGAAATCAGCTGTCGACGGCAAGAACAACAAGTTTGTACTATAACCAGCAAAGGTTCTCGACGTAAGTGATTAAAAATATGTTTAGCTTTTATCATTATATTTTCCGTCTTTCGCGTTTTTACGTTGTTATTTAACAATAATTAGACACAGACAGGGTTAGAATAATTGCGAAAAATTAAAACACAAAATATTAATTAGTGAGATAAGTGAGAAAATGCTGAAAACGGTCGAAGAAATGTGTGAATGTGTTGGGTTTTAGGTTTGTGAATGAGCGCGCGCCACTTTGTGTGTTTGTATGAACGTTTGCTGCTATTTCGCTGTGTGTGTGTGTGTGTGTGTGAATTGATTAGCATTTCTGTTTGAGCGCTCAACTGAACTTGCGCTGTGTTGTTTGTGTGTGTTTTGTTTTGTTTTTGTCCAGTCGACAACAAAGTGTCAAGTACAGCGATGATAAGCGCAACAGGTATTTACTTAGTTTGGAGGCAAAGCAAAGTCAAAAAGTGAAATCTACACCGCCCATCGGCGCCACCCTACAGGGCACGCGTTCGAATGACTTTCAGCATTTATTCACGCATTTTAAACGACCTGCGATGGTGCAACTATTTACGCACCCGTAACAACAACAACAACAATAACCACAACATATGCAGTAATAGTAGTAGCTACATTGACAACAACAATAATAAATAGTAAACAAAAAAGTCAAAAGCGCTAGTAAGCAGATAGTCCACCAAGCGCTAATCAAATGGATTATCACCCATAACAAGCGCAACGCGCGCTATTTGAAAACGCGAGTTCACATATAATACATATAAATGGAACTAACGTGGAAGAAAACGCATTTGCCTAGTTATTTGTATGCAAGCATGTAGATTATAAAAAGTACGTACAGTGTGTGACATAAAAATGAAGACACTTAAGTTAGAGAAGATAAAATTGATGATTTTTTATGGCGATCAGCATCTACTGCATTCACAATACACCGAACTGCATTCAAATACAGTAAAATTCGCTTCAATGTGTCACAAAAAAGGCAAGCATTTTGAGGTATTTAGCCGGGTAGGGTACTTAAAGGAGCCCGCTTAAGTCCTTCGAAGCGAGTACTAAGTCCAAAAATGTTAGTTATTTAAGCGTGGAGTACTTATTTAGGCCGGTTTTGTGAAAGAACATTCTTTGGCATATATTTTTCGAAAATTATCTCTTTCAAATGTCGGCCGCTGTTACGTTTTAGATGGTCAATCCGTTAAGTCCAATTTTTGATGACTCGCTCGGGCTGGTAATTGGAGCACGACACGTATGATGTTTTGCTCCAAGGCCTGAATAGAAGCCGGATTGTCCGCATAGACTTTAGACTCTACATATCCCCACATGAAAAGGTCTAACAGTGTGATATCAAACGATCACACGAAATCATCAAAGTCTTCTCTAAATAAATCCACTGATTGTCGCCGAGATCACGAGCTTCAATTTCAGGTATCAAATAGTCGGTTATCATTGCGCGATCACGGTTGCCTTTGACTGTTACGTTTTCACCGGCATCATTCTTGAAGAAATATGGACCGATGTTTCCACTGACCCACAAACCACACCAAACCACTGTTTTTGCTGGATGAAATAGCAGCTCTTGAATCGCTTCAGATTGCTCTTTGTCCCAAATGCGGCAATTTTACTTGTTTACATACCCATTGAGCTAGAAATGGGCCTCATCGCTGAACAAAATTTGGCTCGAAAACGTCGGATCTTCTTGGAATTTTTCAAGAGCCCATAGAGCGAAGCGATGTCGCTTGGGAAGATCGAGCGGCTTCAGTTCTTGCACAAGCTGTATTTTGCACGATTTTAATTAAGGATCTCAAATTAAAATGCGCCAAGTCGATACATGCATACAAAACTACAATAAAAAAGTTATTATTTTCCAAAAGAAAACTTTTTTTGACTTTTATTTCTGGTTTATTGGTAGACAATTTGAAGCTCTTATTTACATTGTTATTTTTTTAAATCTATTGTCTATTCAAACGATTGGAAAAAATATCAAAAAGAGGCGAAATGGCGACCAAATTTCGATTTTAGACAATTGTCTCCGAGTTATCACTCAAGCAAATTTGGGAAACGTTGTTGAAACGTTGCGAAAAAAACGTTTAAAGATAAACTGATAGAGTTTATTTAACTGAGCGGCAGTTTTAATAGGTTGGAACCTAAAACCTCGAAATCGATTTTTTGTTCGTTTCATACTAGGTATGCTCCTCAAAAAGCACGATTACAATATTTTTTGTAATTTTCACGGTTAAAACCCACAGATTCTGCTGTAAATAAAAAGCTGTCAAACACACATTAAATATCAGGTCTCACACAATCTTCAGCTCAGCACCCAAGAGGTTGAATCAATCCTCAAGTTATTTTAAACCCAGTTCAGGCCATTATTTTCAGCTGCTATAGTTCAAAAGTTTCAACTACTCATTGAGTGCTTATGAAACGTTGCTATTGCTACTATTATTGCGCTCGCATACTGTATTTACATTTGCAAACCATTGATTTCTCAAAATAAATGACATAAAATCAGCACACCTTCAAAATTTACGGTTTTGCCAATGCAACAAAAACAAAACAAGCACTGCGCGCATGCTGTCACCGCGCCCAGGTGCACGGCCCAAACGACGAGCCGAATATGCAGTTATTTAAATACCAATGAGTACTTGACAGACAGCATACTGGCAGCGCCGTGGAAGCAGTACGATGCGGTTGACTGACTGCAATTATGACAACTTTTCATGGAAAACAATAACAAAACTATAAAAAATAAATAAATATAAAGAGTATGTAATAAAAAGCAGCGGCAGTAGTTGAAATCAAACCAATAGTAATGACAACAACACCAACGGCAATAACATATAATCTGCATATGACATACTGCATGTACATATGTATGTATGTTATTGTATTTGTTATTCTCTCTGTGTGTGAGCCAATTTTAATGGTGATTACCTTGGCGCTGGGCGATCGGTGGTTCACTGTTTGGACTATTACAAGCTCACACATAAGCTTTTCTGTATGTATGTATGTGTGTTTGTGTGCGCGTAGCTAGATATTCGCCTGTAACTAGACTTGTATGCCACTTGTCCGGTTTGCTGGAGTGTGATCTGTCGTCGCTCGATCGCTTGCTGCTTAATATGCATACCGAAGTGATTGTGCCAGCGTACGCGAGAATATTGGAGCGTAATCAAAACAACAACAATAATGTGTATATATACATATATATGCATATATAGAATAATAATGTAATAAGCGATGACCAAACCGACAATAAACGGTTTCCTATAGCTGTTTGTGTGCGTGTGTGTAATTATATGCATGTGCCGGAGCAGCCAAAAACGGTAGCCAACATGACATAACAAAAATACAAAAAAAAAAAAATATACAAAAAAAAGAAAAAAAAATACAAAAATAGAATTTAAATAATTATATTAGAATTTCCTTATTTATATGAATGTAGTATAAACTAGTTTCGGAATTCCATTCAATTCATTGCGACGCGCACGTCAAGCATTAATTTAGAATTTAATTTCTTCTAATAAATGGACATTTGAATATACAAATGAGATAATAGTTAGATGCTGCTACTTAAAAGCTTGCTCCGAGACAATAGCGGTGTAGATATGTATGCCACGATCGGTATAGACTATTAGCATAGACTTCTAGAGCATCCTTTGTTTATGATTAGTGGTGATGTGCCAGCGCTCACATAGTTGCTGAATATTTGCTACATACTTACATATAAGCATACATAGATATACATATGTACATACGTATGTAAGCAAAATGTATAATACTTTTACCAAGAGATAAACAAGCGCCGACTTCTGGGGGCATGCGAACTTTTTCTGATTTTCAAGCGTATGCTAATTTTTCACTTAAAAACAAATTTGTGGCATTTATTTATGTGCATGTCTGTCTGTATGTATGTCTATGTAAATTGCCGTGCGCTTGATGAAAAAAGTCATGCGATTTTGCGAAATTTCAAACGGTTGCTGCGCAAATGTGGGACAGCATTTACATTTTGCAACGCGTAATTTATTCTATTTCCAAATTGAAACATTTTTATACCAAACGATATATTTACATACATACGTATAGTATATGGTTATATGTACCTTGATTTGGCATTCAATTTTTATGGCGCGCAATTTGTGCAATTTGGTGCGAGAAAATGCACAATTTTGATTTGAATTGCGCCAGGAAATATTAGGTTAACGTTTTTGGATTTTCGGGATCCCGAAATTTCTTTATCGTAATATAAAAAATAATGCATTATATTGAGTGATGAAATTTGTATCTGCATTTAACTTAGAATTGCATCTTTTACGTTATGCTTCAACATTGCCCTGCTCGCATTGCCACTTGGCAAAATATTTCCGTACGAATTTTAATTTTGTTGTTGTTAGCTGATTCAAGAGAAGAAAACATGTCATCAAAGTGGTATAAACCCTTGTTGCTCTATATCTGCTGAATTATACCAGTTTAACTGATTTATACCAGCTGTTTTTCGATTGGTAAACCAGTAGAAATTGATATTGCTCCCCTTGTGTATTATTCTACAGACTTAGAAATCCACTTTTCGATTATACCATTTCATTTATTTATACCAGTTTTTTATTCGATTCGTCAAATTTTAAAGATTGGTCCTTGTTTATTATTGTCCTTGTTTATTATTCTAGAGACTTAGAAATGCACTTTTTGATTATACCAGTTTAATTGATTTATACCAGCTGTCAAACGATAAAGATTGATATCCCTGCCCCTCTTTGTGTATCCTTCTACAGACTTAGAAATCAGCTTTTCGTTGAAATAGTGATTAGTCCAGCACGCGGCACCATCTTTTCTCTAACGAGATTAAGCCACATCATATTCTGTCAATTTTAAGGCACACTTTTAGGCGGAAATAAATTATTGCATGTTCTTTTGTTTGTCCAAAACCGTATATAAAGTGTTCTTAAAATTATGATGAAAGATAAAATCGGCGTCTGTAAAATCTATTTTGGAAGACCAATATTTTCTAAAATCTCATCGTTAATAAATTATGGGGCGAATGCCAGAACTCGGCGACGGAGTCCACCACGAATCCCACACCGAATTTGCGCTCCTTCATATAGCCATTGTAGTAAATGTCAAAAGGACCTACTCGTCTCAGTCCATCGCATTGTCAGCCTTTAATTTTACGAGGACATGAACCATCTCGGCAGCGGCACCTTCCCTATTAAGGGACCGGACATTCCAGGTGTATGCCCTCAAATCGTAATGCGTTGCCATGGTCGTCATCAAAAGGGGGGGTCTCTCGTCCGAGGCTAATTTAAAGTTTCCAATGGGGGCATTTTTTACGTGGCGGGTCCCAAACCCAGCGTACAACCCTATGTAGGAGATGTTTCGCCTTCTCGCGTTAGCTCGCCTTCAAACGGATGTTCTTAGACTACCCAGAGGATACTTGGTCAAAGACTGGAAGTCGTGAGCTGCTTGAGCCATATGTAAAATAATCGTTTCTGGCCACCCCCAAGTGAATGGCGATCAGAGAACTTTCCTTGCGTGAACTTCTACATATGACTACATCCTCCAGAATTGACAGCTCGAATAATGAATTATAGACTTGCTGCAATTTTATAACTAGTTGGTTTATATTTACTGATTTCGGAAACATTAACTTCAAAAGTAAGCAGACGTGCTCTTAGAGAGGAAAAACAAAAGATTAACCTCGATACTCAGTACTTAAAATGACATTGAACTCATTCATTGAATCACTAAGAAAATGTATTAAAAAGCTTTCTTCTTTCTTCAAAAACCTATTTGCAGTGAATACGAATTTGCAGCAAACAAGCTTTGTCATAAATCTAAGTATTTTATTTTTATAATTTCCTTTCTGTTTATTGTTTCGTTTGAATATTTGCCAAATACTCCTACAGTCACAATTTGGCTTGCTGCCAGCCATAAATTTCCAATGGCCACAGCTGACTGATAAGAGTGAAATGTAAATGAAAAGCTTTTTCGAATTTTTTAAGCACAAAATTTCACGTCACAGCGAAAACTAAAATAAATATAATAAATATTGTAAACACCGAAACTATTTGCTGGCTCGCATGATTTGAATGCCGGCGAGTTAGCGCTTGCTCGGAAAATTTATGTGCTGAGCGGATTTTTGCAAATTTATGAAATATCGAAAATCACCAGATGACTGACAATGGTCTTGATCTACATTTGAACTACATTTGTACTAAAGGCATATTCATACTGTATACATATGTATGTGTAAATACATGGATATGAACATGCATATCAGCGGATGTATGATGTGGTGTTGATGCTAGGGAAAATTATACTAAAATGTAGTAGTTTTTAGGAAAAATTTGGGTTTACTTTTGCTAATGAAGCTCTTAGTAAATTTTCGAATTTGCGTATACATTGAGCGAAAGTAAGAATAAGAGTGAAATTATGAATCTTGATGCTAATTTCTTTTGACGATCCTTGGTACAAATATTTCAGTTAGCTTGCTGCTAAGTTCTAAGTACTCCTAAAACTTCATAGTAAACAATTACTCAAATTTGCATAATTTTTTTATATTTAATATTCAAAAGAGAAAATTATATGAAAGCTCATCTTCAAAGACATGCACCATATTCGGTGACCCTTTATTCATTGATCCATAAACGTGCAATGCAACATTGGCTGAGCCATAAAAATCTAAAAATAAAATATATATATTAAAAATTAGAATACATTAGCGGCTACATGTTCACAAATGTCAGACATGCATCCATACACACACATACAAGCATACATACATATATACATATCATATAGTGCATTTGCCGTGAAGGAAGCCCAATTAAGTTATTGAGCTGATAGATAGGTGCATGCGTGCATAATATTTTTCATTGTCTAGCGGATCAGAAACACTCATACAAATGCCATATTTTATTTACACACAAATGTATACTCGCCAGTGTAATTTTTTTTTGTTCTATATTTATTATTTTTATTTTGGTATGTGCGCCGCTAAAAATATGGGGCGTCTCGTTTGAGTAGCTGGCTATGTAACTACATATGTTTAAATACAGGCGGATATATGCATAAATATATTAACGTTTGGGAATTGTGAGCGCGAAGAAATTCTAGAGCGGAGAGCTTTCATTTTCGCGGCGCTTTCACTAGTTTGATGGTGTCGCTTGTTACTTACTGCGGTCTAGCGACACTGATTAACGAAAGCTTAATTAAGAAACTTTAATATACAGCAACAATAACTATTTTTGGCGCTTAAAATCAGTATCTAAAATATTAAATAAATTAGTTTAGTGAAAATAATAATTATAAATTTTTTTTTTAATTTTTTATTTTAAATTTTTTTTTATTTTTTAAATTTAATTTATTTTTCAATTTTTATTTATTTTTTTAATTTAATTTATTTTTCAAAAGACTATACCTCTATGTAAACTTTCCTACAGGGCTCGAAATTGTATATATAATTATGCAGATACATTGACTTTGCCGTTGCATCTGTTTTCCATCAATTAGACGCTTAAATTATGTACATATTGTTGTGGCTTTTAGATAACAATTACTTATCTGTACTCTCCAGCTTATAGCTGCATACATACATACATACATTTATGTACATATACATATACAAATATTAAAAATATAGCAAAAATATAGGGAAGCTACTTTATTTTTTATGTTTTCCACATAAATATATGCACATGTGTGATTGTATGTATGTGTGCCATATGGCTTTAATGTAGCGAATGCCCTCAAGCCTATATGTAGTGCTGTGTGAAGTTCATTATTGACCATTAAACGCAAATATTGCACATGTAAACAGTTATACGTACGTGAAGTTGTAGACTTTGGGATTTCAGCATACAAGCATGCGATCTCCCTTACTTTTTACTGTAAAGGAACATGAAATTTTTAATGAACTTTACCGTTTGCTGCTTTTTCGTAAGCGAGTTGCAAAAGAACACTCAACTCCTATAAAATCTAAAATTATTTAACTAGACTGGGTAAACCTCAACTGTCAAATATTGGGTAGTCGAAAAAGTATCTTCGTATTTTATCATTTGCAGCGGGTTGTCCTATTATTACCTCTTTTAGCAGAATTTTTCTTGTGATAAGCACTCATTAGCATTAGAGCTTACAGCTAGTCTCACAATAGCGCCGTAATACAGTTAAATATAAAAACCACCCTAATAATAATAAAATATTGTTGAAAGGAAAGTTAAAAACTAATTTTCTGCTCAATTTACAATTGCAATAATGCATTCACGTTTCACTCAAGGTACATACATACATACTTATATACATTTTTGTGCTAAATTAAAAATAATTAAAAGGCCCATTGCATAATCACTCATACACATTCACCGCAGTGTGAGTAAAAATAATAAAAAATTGCTCGCCACTGGATTCCAAACAAATTAGTATTGTTTTTTCAACCTTTAACGAAAATAGCACAAATATGCCTACTTTCACAAAATATATACATATGTATATAGATACGTGAAATACTTATATAATATAATAGTAAAAACTTGTAGGTTATTAATAGAGACTACAGCAATATTAGAGAGAGTGAAGCTAATAGTTCTTTTTATAGCTTAAATGAGCTTACTTAGGGTAAATGAATTTTCAACCAACTCATTTAATATTAACTTTAATTGATTTCAAAGAAATCTGGCCACCTCGTCTTCTCGAATTATTTTTTACGTTCCTTAAATACAACACAAAAGTCAACAGCCTTTTCCGAGTATTTAAATCACTGCAGGCTACTTCGGTTGAAATTTTCCAGAAAAAATTTTAATATGCTAAAATTGGCACCGAATCCGTTCAGAGCTTTCTTTACTTATTAAGAAGTTATGAATTTTTTCTTCTACCAAGATCCCTTCCAATTTCCAGTGTAGTATGAAACAGTCGAAGTTTTCTTAATACCGTTTTATGCAAACACTCCTAAATGTAGGCAATAAATTTTCTTTGTAGTAAAAAGATATTGCATATATTCAAGCGCACTATCTCTCTCTCTGTTGTTGTTGTGGCGACAGAAAACATTTCTGAAGCAATTTGGAAGAATGCTGCCGTTTTGACTATCCTTGCCCCTACAGCAATCCGGTTCCGCTAATGTAAACCAGACTTTCGCTGCAACTCTCTCACTGTTAATCCTTCCGTCTGTCCGGCCACACTAGAAACTACGAAAAAATTGCTCAGATCAGACTACTATAGTATATAACTGTCATTCAAACTTACTGCTTAAAATCAAGCTCTTGCATGGAAAACCTTTTATTTGTCTCGATGGCTTCAAGAAATTTCGCTTAGACAAGACAACGTTATAATCTGAACTAATTGTTCAGTTTAAACCATTGCAGATGCCATTCAAACTGACCGATCAAAATCAGGATAAACGTTTTTTCCCAACTAAATATCCGTAATTCCACTTGATGGTTGTTTATATCAAAACATTCAGAATTATTTATACTTATAGTTATATATACTACACCTGTGAAGGGTATTACAGTTTCGCTGCAACCGATTTCAACTTTTTCCTTCTTTTATATTCATGAATATTCAACAAATGCTATTATCTGCTGACAACTGTGGTTTTGCTTTGAGCTTTAGGGCAATTACTTTGCTGTTAATGGATAATTTATTACATTTGTATGAATTAGAAAATATTGCAGACAATAAATATAATTTCTATAATAAAATTTCAATCTATATTGAGTATATACAAACATATGTATACATACATTTATATAGTATATTTTATGCACGTTCTGCAGGTAATTGACGTGCAATTTTCTACGCTTATCAGTGCGAGCATGACAAATAAGCGTATTGATAAGCAATGGCAGTAAGTGTTTGTATACAAATACATACATATATTCAATATACATATGTATGTATGAATAACTGTACAGATACGCATGTGCACATATATTCTTTGTGCTTTTTCTGCGAAATATATCAGCACATTACCTTTTGTATACACACACATATATGTATATATTTTGACATACATACAAACATATGCCGATATAGCGCGCTTCCGCACAGCCGTTCTTCGGCTTCGCCACTTACACACTTCATTTTTGGCACATCACAAAATCACAACAATACAATGCCACCACGATTTCATTGTCATTTTGGAGCGGCTGATTGTTGTCACTCCGCCGCGCGGTCACGTTGTGGCGCAGCGCTGCGAAGACTCACCTGCGCGACAACGGCGCGAGCTCACACACAGCACTGCGCCAACTTAGCGAAGCAACCAAGTGCTGTACGAATAAGTGCTTCGAGTACTTTAATTGCAAATCGGCCGCAATGACGCCACACCCTTCGGCCCACTGCGCGTCGCAAGCGCCCTCTGGCTGCCGGTGTGGCGTTTGGCGTTTGGCGTTGATATACCGCGCACACGTTGTTCGGCCGTGTGTTACGGTGCCTTTTGTGCATTGTTGTTGCTATTTTTATTTTATTTTACAATTTTTTTGTATTCCATGTACCTTGTTGTTTTTATTTGTACTTTTTTGAATTTGATTTTGTTGTTTCTGTGGCGTTGAGTGGTTGTGTACGACGGTTGGCTGCGCGACCGCTCGTTAATTGATCACTCAAGTCGGTGCTCCCGGCGGCAGGCAGTAGGCAGCGCGGCACTGGGCTATCTGTGCGCGCAGGCCGACAAGGCACAGCATTGTGTCAGTCAGTGAGTAACAGAACTCCGTTCCTGGCGTACAAGTATTATACAGTTCGTTCGTTCGTTCATTCGTTTGTAGCGGTAGTGATTTTTCGCCTGTTTTACTTCTTCTTTGTTTCTTTGTTGTTAGGACCCACTAGCACGTTGCTCGGTCTAATTCTACTGGCTGCGCTTCTGTGTGTGCCTGAAGTGTGGTGTTAAGAGCCCTCTTAGAGTATTGTTCACAGCAATTGCTAGTCTTTCGGTGCGGTATTGTTTAGCTAAGTTTTGTGGAGATCAAGTAGCAACAAACACACACACACACACGTACGCACACGCCGTCTTAATTATTTATTTGCATTTGCTTACGAAAAATCTCGGAAGTTGTGTGCGTGGGAAGTTGCGCACGCGGCTCTTGCCAAAAATAGCCATCTAGACAACAATAAAAAGCAACAAAAATCAACAAAACCAATAAAATCAAGTCAATAACTGTAAACAAGAAAACCGCGTATAGACATGTAGCTACAAGAATGTGAAGTCAGTTTTGTTTACACTTGAACACAAGCGCACGCGGTTAATAGTCATAATGATCGCGCCGATCATCTCCTGCCGTCAGCTGTTAAGGACTGCGCAAAGTGCTTAATTAATTTGCATAAAGCGGGCAGTGCATTTCGAAAAGGTGTAATGAGTTGCAATTAATATGAAAAATGCAGTGTTATTGAAGTGAAGTGATCGCGCAATACGGAAAAACACTCGAAGGCAAAAGTATGTTTCAATTATTTTGAGCGCGGTAGTGTGCTTAAGCGCGAGTTTAGTACTGACTTTTGTGCTTTCAATAAAATCAAGCATGACTATGGATATATATATATGTATGTTCAAGTGAACGGTGATCGGTGAACATTTTATTTTTCTTTTTTCAAGTGTAATTGGTTTTGAGTGCTTGAGATCAGTCATAAACCAAGTTAAAAGTCATTGTTCTGCATAAAAAATTGGTTTAGAACTGCTGAGGAAGTCTTACAAGTACTATCAAGACAATAAGGAAGCAATGACAAGCCAATGTTTGAATTAAAAATATTTGGCCAAAATAAAATTCAAGCATTTTTGCTATTTTTTAAAGGGAATGGCTGATATTTGCTTTAAAAAAAATCTTCAAAAATGTGCTTAGCGAGTGGATAAACAGTGACAAACTAAGTGCTGTATTAATAAAAAATTAAATGTACTCAAAAAAAAAATAAAAAATTTAATTCCAAATTAAGTGCACAAAAACTAAAATAAAAAAAATAATTAAAAATTAAATATACTACGAAAAACATTTTTAAAGAATTCAAAAGTTTAGAATATCTAAAAATATATAAAAAAATTTTAAAAAATTTTAAAAATTAAAAAAAAAATTAAATTAAATTTCTGCGCGTAAAAATCAAGTTTCTATGAAACATTTAATAACGAAAAGCACATTGAAGTCGTTAATTAACATTTTAATTAAATAAAGCTCTTGGCAAGCATAGCATGTCATAAAAACGCTTTGAGCGACTAAAAGCCATAAATGTTATAATTGTTAGACACACCTGCATACAAACATACATATGTCGTCATACGACTTTATTTAAAACCAAAACAGTGATTAATGCTGAAAATTATTATGAAAAAGTTTGCTCAATTAATCTGCCACACACGCTTTGTACAAGCAAACCACAGTGGCTTATGGCTATATACGCTTAATCTCTGAAAATGCTTTGCGTTACACACATACATACACATAGTTGAGAAATTAAATAAATTACGTTTGAATATGCTCAGGAGTACATTCAATTTGATTTAATAATGATAATAATAACATGGCAGTTATTGTTTGCGCAAATTGATATTCTCTTTTAAAAGCGTTAGACGTCATGATTTTTTTTGTATATTTTTTTTTTTTGCTTTTTTTCCAAAGATCGCTATCTTGCAGTATAATAATATGACGCATGGGATTTTTTAGGCATTTCATGAGACACGGTTTACTGCAATAAATATCGGCAGTCAGTAGTGATTGCATACAATTTGTTTTTTTTTTATCTATTTAAATGTTTATATGCATACAGTGGATGCTATCAAGGAGCACACCTAGTGTGACAGCCTTAAAATCGATTTTTGAAAATTTATAATATTTAAAACTACTGTATAACAGTTTTGAAGAAAAAATTAAATATTTTTCGAGTTGTACACGATCTCCGGCGTCTCTAAAAAAATGTCCTCCATTTCTGTAGGAATTTCGGCCTTCACTGTTGATGCGACCTTTTTACAAAATTTACGTACTATAAAATATGATCTGTACAATGACCTAAGCATCAAAACTTAAACAAATGACAGCGGTTTTAAAAAAAGTTCAATTTTACTCTTTAGAAGGCTGTAACTCGAAAACTATTCAAGATTGAATTCGATTTAAAATTTTAGTGTTATTCTTTAAGCGATAAACTATCGAATGGTGAAAATAGTAATGAGATTTTAGTATTTTAACAATTTGTTAATCACAGCGTTGCCACTTAGTTAAAGCTAAATTATAGTATTTCAAGATGGGCTGGTCTCGAATCTCAACCAGTTAAAAACATGTTTTCTACCCAAGTGCATTAAAATACCTGTCTGATATGAGAAAAACATGACCTTGCCTTCCGTCTTTCCATACTTTAAAATAGTGGTCCATTTCGAGATTCCCAATTTTTGTAAAAAAGAACCCAAAAACTTCAATAGGGAATGTTTATTATCATTTGAAACAACATTCTTTGGCATTAATTTTTTGAAAATTATGTCTTTCAAATGTTGCCAGCGACTACGTCTCAGATCGTCCATCCGTTGAATCCAATTTTCGATGACTCGTTCGAGTATTTCGACTGGTAACTGGCAAATGACAGCAGTGATGTTTTGCTCCAAGGCCTGAATGGAAGCGGGATTGTCCGCATGGGCTTTAGACTTCACATATCACCACAGGAAAATGTCTAACGGTGTGATATCCCACGATTTTGGTTTCCAATCGACCGGTCCTTGCTCACCAAAGTGTTCTTCTAATAAATACATTCATTGATGCGACATTTGGGAAGTGCCGCCGCCTTGTTGAAACCAAATGTCGCCCAAATAACGAGGTTTCAATTTCAGGTATCAAATAGTCAATTATCGTGTCGCGATAACGGTCGCCATTGACGGTTACGTTCTCACCGGTATCATTTTTGAAAAAATATAAACCAATGATTCCACCGGCTCACTAACCACAATAAACCGTTGTTTTACTGGATGAAATGGTAGCTCTTAAATCACTTCAGTTTGCTCTTCGTCCCAAATTTGATGATTATGTTGACCATAAGTTAAACGAAGCGCGCAAAACACATGTTTTACAGAACGTGAATTTTCGAAATAAAGTTGAACGATTTGTAAACGTTGTTCAGGCGTAAGTCTTTCCATGCCAAACAATACTGAACAAAAATAACATGACAGTTTGACACGACTCACCACGCATGATCTGTCAAAAAAAGGCTATTGAGAAAAGTGCTTTTACTCGGATCACTGGTACTTCTTCTTCAAGAGCTTAAACCCATTCTAGAAAAAGATTTAAGAGCAGCGATAAAGACATTTTGTTGGAACCTTTCCTTAAAAATTTTGTAATACAAAAGAAATTATTAGAGACTTTAAAAATTCTTAGCGAAAACTGTTATTATTGCAACTAGCATATGCGGACTTATTTTATAGATTCATGGAAAAGAATCCTGCGATTTGAAAACATTTATTCTAAATTTACGGTCTAATTTTATGGAAAAGGTATGGTTGCAGCAAGTCAGCTGATTTCGCCAGTTCTATCATAAACTCACTGATTTTACCTTGCTATTATAATTGATTAAATTATTCGAAAAATAAAATTATTTCCAATGATTCACCTTAAATTAATAATGTTGAAACAGCACTGCTGGAGAATTCTTTTCCTTTTTCGATGATTCTATCTTTCTTTTCAAGCTTGCTCACCTTATTTACATAGCTCAATTAACTGAGACCATTAAGATGTTAATTAACTCATGGGTTTTGGTATTAAAATATACTCATTTTAGCTTGAGCATTAATATTTTGATTTTGTTGATACTAAAAGTAATAAATAATAATAAAATATTAAATGAATTCATCCTTTAATGTAATCCAGTTTTGCTGGCACTATGGTGGAGGAGTCTAAAATTACCTGCTAATAGTTCAAAAATTTAATAAAACGTTGTTGTCATCTGCCATTACTTTTGATGACATTTTCTTTTCTCAGAAAATATACAGTCCTTCCCTTCATTGAACCCACTCATAACCACATAATGTCTTGTAAATCAATTTATTTCAAATTAATTGCTAATTGGACAATTGGTTAATAGTTCCATTGTATGGTAAATTGGCAACAATTATGAGTCAAATGGTTGAAATTATTTAAGAATTTTTGGAGTATTTTATGAATTTTGAGAAAATATTTGGCTCTTGCCGAATGCGCTCAGAGAATTTGATATTACATGCATATAGACAGCCAAGACTACAAACCTAAACTCTAAAAATAACTGCTATGGATAGTCTTAAAGGGTTGCTTAGGGTTCCTCGAGAAAAAACAGCCTTTTTTCAAAATTTTTTTCTCATATAAAAATTTAAATATTTTATTAAAATTTCATTTCATGAAGATCGAGAAATCAATGTCAACTTCAATGTCAATGACTTCAAAACCACAGTTTCTAGAAAACGCGTTTAAAGACGGCGCACTTAGCCTAGAACTTGTGTTCTCAAGGCTGTATCTCCTAAACTATTACCCGGATCAACTTGAAAATTTAGAACAATATTCTAGAGGTGTTTTAAAGTTTAATAACACAATAAAAAAATTTAATTTTTTGAAACCCGTGAACCCATGTAACCCCTTAAGGCCTTGACTCACGATGTAGTTATTATTTATTACCGTGACGGTTTTTGTTATGATAAAAAATATGCGAAAGAAGAAATGAAAAATTCAACACTTCGTCATTTTTACCAATGCAACAAACACTAAATTGATTATACCTTTTCCGGAAGTGAAAACATGAAAACTACCACCCCAACACAGAGGCGATAAAGGTGTCAGCAGTCAGCAGACCACGCCACTGCTCACCTGCCTTCGCACTGCTGAAAATGTTGCTCCGCACCCTGCGCGTCGTTACTTACAAAAGAGTGATGTGCGCTCACGTGTGGTTCGCCGACGCGGCAGCACTCTATTTGTGGCACTTGCGGCTTGTAAATTCGCTAATTCGCAAAAAACGTCTGGCCACAAAATTGTGCGGCAGCCGCAATACCGCTTGCAACAGCTAATGCGCTTTGCAGTTTCTTGCATTTTTACTTTATTTACATATACTGATGCTTATATGTCTATATACTTAGCTGATATATTTGTATATATGTTATATGTACTTATGTATGTGTGTGACGCAACTTGCAGCTTGGTGCGCGCTGGTGGACATTCACTCGCCGCTGGCGCTGTCTGTTGCCGGCAACTGACAGTATTTGCTTGACCGTCGCGCCGGCAATAGGGCAAGTTTCTAAAGGGACGCATCAGCCACTATTAAGAAATACATACATACATATGTATGTATGTACATGAGTGCAAGTGGATAGCTGGCGGGTGATCCCTCATTAAATTGGCTAAGCAAGAGCTTCGCATTCGTGTGTTTGTGCGGGGCAGTGAAATAAACTGCAATAAACAGTAAATTGTGCTCGTGCGCCACAGCAACAATAATAAAAAACACTTGCTAGGTACATGCGCAAAAAATAGCCATATGCTAATTATTAAAAAAATATTTGCAATGTGCAATTTGATTACAAACAAAAATAAAACACACACACACACACATGCACGACAGATACACACATATACAAATACGCAGGCGATTTTGATGAAACCAGCTTATATTTGTTAATTATTGAATGAGCGCATTCACACGCACACATATAGCACATGTGAACACACACACACGCACAAGTATTTGTGAATGCATTAACTTTTGTGTGCCAACTTGTTTATCGCGACAGCGATCGTCAGCGCAGTCGTCGCTATTCAGCCGCTAGCCGGTAACGCTACACACAGGTGACATCATCACCAATAGTAAACATACGAGTCCACCAAAAACAAGAGCGGCAACGAAAAGCCACACGAAACGCAAATCACAATAAACAAAGCGGTCACATTCAGTGAACTGTCGACGCGCTGACCAACCGATCACCGACGACCGACCCACAAACTAAGTTAGGCGAAAGGAAATACGCGCACAACAACAGCAACTACACACATGCAATGCAGCGATCGCGGCGCGCCAAGTGCGGCGTGGCGGCTGTTGGGGGTGTGAGATCGAGCGCTTAGACAAAAGCTGTGCGCGCCTGCCGGTGTGTGTGCGTGCGTACGCGCAGCGAATGGTTTGAATAGAAACTAATTATTTCCAGCGCATTCGCATTAATTAGTGCTGCAAAAGTAGAGCAAAAGCCGAAGCTGCGCTCAGATTGATGATAATTGAAAAAATGCGAAATTAAAAAGAGCGTAAATGAAAAAAGTATGAAGGCGCGAAGGGGAAAACAAAAACCAACAATAGATGTGACTGAAGAGTGAAGTTGGTTTTCACAGCAATCAATTTTAAAAGTAATCTCCATACTCGAGTGTCGTGCAAACGAAATAGCAAAGGCAAATAAAAAATAATGGCGAAAACACTTAGAATATTATAAAAAGCTTAAAAGCAGCGCTGACTAATCGGCCGGTTTTTAGAATGTTTATTTACCTAAGCTTAAATTTAGTTAATTATTTAAAGTGTGTTTGCTAGTCTTTGTAGATACATATACTATATAGATACTTTACATACAAACCCATGCATACGAAAAAGCACGATTTTAGTTTGGTTGTCAGTCAACTAAAAATACAACTAAGTGTTTAGATAATGCTTCGACGTAAGCAAATAGGGACGTAACAGTTCTTTAGTGGGCTTGACGTTGCTTTAGTTGAGATTTTTTAGGGAATTCGTTGCAAAAAACTTTTATATTTTCCTCAAAAACAACAGTAATAATGCCCATAATTTGAAAAAAAAAAATTAAAAAACTTAAATTTAATGAAAATTTTGCCAATTGTTTAAAAAATATTTAAGTTTAAATTATTAAAAAAAGCTTTTAGAGAATTTGTTAGAAAAAAACTTTAAAATTTCTAAAAAAAATTACATTAATAATACTCATAAGTTGAAAAAAATTTAAATTATTTAAAAAAAATTTTAAGGGAATTTGTAAGAAAAAAACTTTAAAATTTTCTTAAAAAACTATAGCAATAATGCTCATAAGTTGTAAAAAATTTTAAATTTAAAATTAATGAAATTTTTGCCAATTGTTTAGACAAATTTTAAATTTGAATTGTTTAAAAAATTTTTAAAATTCGATTTAATGAAAATTTTGGAAAAAAAAAATTTTAATTTAAATTTAATTACATTTTTTTAATTAAGTGGCAACACTGCTTAGTAATATTTTAGATCAGATGCGAGCTTAAATCACTTGCGTTAGATGCCAAGCCTGGGTATTTTTGTAGAATAATTTTTTAATTTAAAATTGGAAACAAGTGGCAACGTTATAACTTTTTGTTGAAAAAAAAATCGATTATTCGAGCAATTCAAACCAAATTACTCGAACCGGTTCCGCTTTTGTTACGACGTCTTGATAATGTGGGTGTGACGAAATTTCGTTGCGCAGCAAAATTTCGCTGCTATCTATAAATTTTGTTGTGGTCACACTACTATTATAAAGACGAAAGATTCATAAGCATTTGGTGTGTTTAGTTGCGAGAATTCGAAAGAAAAATCTTTACATCTTTTTCAAAAAGCTACTATAATAATGACGAAAAATTTAATCAAAAATTAAAAAAAAATTATCAATACTGTGTGGCAACACTGCTCAGATGTATTTGCGTCCCGAAGCATGCTTAAAACTCTTCGGTTGGTTGCAGAACCTTTGGTAATATTTGATTTTATAATTATTTTGTAATTCAAAATTTAAACAGGTGGCAACATTTTTGTCTTTAAAAGAATATAACATCACAATAAATAATTTAAATAACCGCAATTCAAAATTCTTTATTTTATAATTACTTTGTAATTCAAAATTTAAACAGGTGGCAACACTTTTTCTTAAAAAAATATAATATCACAACGAACAATTTAAATAATTGCTATTCAAAATTCTTTATTTTATAATTACTTTGTAATTCAAAATTTAAACAGGTGGCAACACTTTTTCTTAAAAAAATATAATATCACAACAAATAAATTGAATAAACGCTCTTTAGTATTATTTATTTTAAAAGTATTTTGTAATTAACAATTTCTAACAGGTGGCAACTTTCTTATTTTTTGTTTAAGAAAAAGGAGTACTACACCAAACAATACAAAATATTTATACAAACCGCTTCCGTCTTTATAATGCTGACGTTCTGTATATTGTGGGTGTGACGAAATTTCGCTGCGTAATACAATTTCGTTGCTACGATCAATTTTGTTGTCATTATGAAAAATTTTCGCTTCAAAATTGTATATTACTGAAATTTGTTAAACACATTATATGATTTAATTAATTTTTGTCTCATAAGTCCCTTACCCAATTTTCAACAAACTCGAGCTATGCCACTTTGAAATCAATTTTTGTTAGCATTCAGTTTTTAAATAAAAAAAATTCAGTTTTATTTTCTGAAAATGCATTCAACCATTTTAAAAAAAGTTTCATTATTGTGAATATTTTGGTTAATAAATAACACTTCAATCCAAATTCAACCATACAAAGTACCAAAGCCCTCACGCTTTACCCAAAAACACCATAAACCAAAACACTTTCCATTCAATGCTCGTACCGCTGCCACTATCCGCTACTCACCCTGTATGCGATATTGCCAAACCGAAAATGCCTGTTTAGTATATTTCTATAGAATTTTACTCGCACGCATACACACACAGCCAAACAACACACAAACACTAGAACCATTAATTTTGCCGCACAACTCGTGTACCGCCCCACATACCCCCCTACCCCACAAAAATTGTAAGCATGTGTGTGTGTGTATGGCAAACCGACGCTCAAAAAACCATTCAAATTTCACTCGCACTTCTATTTCCGTGGCGGGCTGCTCGCAGCGGCAGCGTACTCGCAGCGCGCCATATTCCTTCCACTTCGAACTTTGCTGCTTTTCCGCTCATTTTAGCACACCAAACCAAGCGAATGCCCAACAAGCATACCAAAATGTGTACTATTTAGCTACAAACAAAA
Organism: Bactrocera neohumeralis; assembly: GCF_024586455.1. NCBI lineage: Eukaryota > Metazoa > Arthropoda > Insecta > Diptera > Tephritidae > Bactrocera > Bactrocera neohumeralis. The sequence goes on from NC_065921.1 coordinate 6,725,132, forward strand.
GCCAGCAAATAATGTTAGAAAGCAAAACACAAAAAAACAAAAAAACAGCAATAAATATTATTAATGTTGAGAGCGCTTCGGAAACATTGCGCGCACATAGAATTCAGTTTGATACAACGACTCTCCGTGACGTGCGAGCGTGCACGGGTGAGCTAACGAACGCGCGCTGTTGCCGCACAAGAGCAAACGAAGCGCGAAAAGTTTTCAAAAATCCGATTTTTTTTTTCACTGCGCCTACTCGGTGGTTTTCGAAAACAAATCGAGTGAAAAATTTTGTAATTTCTCTACGCGTTATGTGAATTTTCAGTAGCGGCAGCGAAGCGCTATTGCTCGTGCTATTATGAAATCTGCTGCGATCTATGTATATGTATGTGTGTGTGCCGAATACCAAAAACAAATTGTAAAAGTTTTCTTAAGGCATATCCAAAATTCTGTTTTTCGAAACCTAAAAGGCAGCGCGCCAACATACAAACGCTGCTTCTGTGTGACATTTAGGGAAACAGTGCGCGTGCCCAATGTCTCTTGGGCCACCACCGTCCACCACGGCGAATAACCGTTGACGCTGTGCTCAGCGCTCGCCGGTCGGTGCTACTTTGTTGAACATTTAGTGGGGATCACTCAGTATTTTCATAGACCTACAGTCGAACAGAATGAGTCGACGATTTTCGACAACCGAAACGAATAGCAAAAAGAAGAAGAACAAGCAGCACATTCAGCAATAACAGCAAAAGCAGCAACAACAAACGAATTAGCGGAAATTTTGAAATACGCAATACGAATTTCAATTGATTGAGCAAACTTTTTCATACGCAACGAACAACTTTCCTTTAAACTGAACAAATATACATAACTGTATAGATACATTTTTTGTTTTTGTCTTTCCTGGTTACGCGACCTTAGTCACCACAAAAAGCGCTGAAAATCACCGCAAAGCAAAAACTAAAACAAAAACAAAAACAAAAAGTAACGAGAACGTGCGCGGTTAACCTAATTATCATAGTAGTGGTAGAGTACGGAGACATTTGTAAGCACAAGGCATATACTTGAGTCACGGACCGCCTAGAACTAAGTAGACAATCAAAAGTGATCGATGAGCGATCGTGTTGAGTAAGGGACAACAAGTGCAATAAAAACTATCTAATTGAATTGGAGATAACATGCCAAATTATCGCCAGAAAAATAAGAGAAATAAGAATAAGAATCGACAGAAAAATCAACAACAGCAACAGCAGCAACAACAACAACAAAATAAAAACAAAAACCAAAACCTGCAAGAACCAGAAATTCAACAAACCGATCAAAACCGGCAGCCGACCAATAATCAAGACAATCAAAGTCAGGGTCAAAGCAGACGTGAGCAATCTAATCAACACCAACAACAACAACCCACAACATCGCCGCAATCACCAAAATCCCCCACACCAACTGCCACCCAAACCACACCGGCTGCTTCGGAAGACGAGCCGCGAACAGCTACTTCACCACAGCAGCAGCCGCCGAGCTCAGAAGATGCGCGAGAAGTGGACTCTGACGTCCCTGCTGCTGCGCTCAATCAGTGTCACAATTTAAATTCGAACGAACCCACAACCAGTCACCAAACGTTCACAACTGCAGTTGAACGTGAAGAGTGCAATCGTGTGGAAGATGCAGACGCACAACTTTCGAAATTAGATAATAAGGAAGCGACACACAGTGACATAGCGCGCATTGAGGAGATAGTGGGTGCCGAGTGCGACAGTGCAGTGCAGGAATCCACGATGGGCAATAAAGACTCGAAATCATACATCACAAGCGATGATGACGCTGCAACAACAACGACAGCAGCGACGACCGCAACAGTGACAGCTTCGACTGATTTGTGCGGCATAAGTAGACCAGATCGCACCATAGCCGGTGCCAGAGAGTTGGACGAGCTGCACACGGCAGCGCCGAAAACGCAAATGGCAAAGGTGATTGTGCATAGAATAGTGCGCGAGACGACAAGTGAGGGGGGCGAGAATGAGCCGCGCATTGGAGACATTGACAAGGTCGAACAAGTGGCGAGTGTTGGTGAGCAATTGACAAGTGGGAAGACGGGTGAGCTTAAAGTGGAAGTGATGGATGAGCAGAAAACACAAGTGACGGCGACTGATGGACAAATTGAAGGGTTTGCACAGCAAAAGCAAGTGCAAAGTGCAGCAAAGGAGGTCGAGACAATGAGTGAGACACAACAACCTAAAGTGATTGTGCACAAGATCGAGCAGAAGCCGGTAGAAGCGCAGAAAGCAAATCACAAGAGTGATGAGCCGAAAATTATAGTGCATGCAATACAGCAAGAAGAAGACGATCTAACGATTAAACAGCAAACAGAAACTTTTGCTGCACAAACAACTAGCCAGATGCCGCAATCGAATGCTGGCGCAAAGGTGATAGTGCATAAGATCGCGCAGACATCGAACAATAATGCAGGTCCTAGCCAAATACAGCGTGATGAAGCCGATAATTCAAGAGCGACTCCAGCCAATTCTACTTGCGTTAGCCCCAAAGGTAGGCCCGAACAAATTGATGACTCAAAAGTCATTATACATCACATACAACTCGAATCTACATCACCCATAAACTATCGCGTTGACTCGCCTGACACTGACAGCCCCACATCGCAGTTGTACCGCAGCAAACAGGCACACTTACTCAATAAAAGTATTGTGCAAATACAAGAGCTGAGCGACGAAAGCTCCAGCGAATATAATGACAATCCGCCTGTGATAAGCGAAGCCGAGTCTGAGACCGAGTCTACGGCTGGCGCTTGCGCTTTAGACTATGCACAAGCTGTGCGCACACTCTCTCCTGACAGCGAGGTCAGCTACGAGGTTTCGCACAAACCACCAGCCATTCCAAGTCAGGAGCAACAAGACCTAAAACAGCGGCGCGCACAAAAGCGCGTGGCGCTCGAAACACATTTCCTGCCACAATTACTGAGTCCACGTTATCTGGATAGCATTATGGAAGAGAACAGTGACATGAGCGATGCGCGCAGCGATTGTTCCGAAAACCCGCTGATGACAACACACTCCGGCGACGATTTGCATGATGCAACCGCGTCGAAAGTGCGTAAAGCCAATGAAGTATTCCCGCGCAGCAATTTGGATTTTACGCGACGACATGCGAAAAAACAGCTTGGCGCTCTGCCAAAGAAACCATTACCCATACGTGAAGAGCCTGTTGCCATGGTGGTTGCGGCCAAATTGATCGATAACGCAATAACGCCCGCACAGGAATGTTGTACGCGCTTGTCCAGCGAGCACACGCCCGAATCGGAAGCAGCTGAAGTGATATATTTGAGTAGTTCGGCATCGAGTAGCCTGTCCGATTTGATGGAGCTCGACGCGGAGGGTGACGGCGATGATGAGTGCGGCAACAGCAGTCGCTCCACAATCGATCTCGACACAGACGCAAGGGAAATCATAACACGACCGGGCAGCGAGGAGTGTGCGGCGACAGCAAGTGATAGTCGCGAGAGTACACCTGTTAATCAGGCATCAACAAGACTGTCAGAAAATAATGAAACGCAAAAAATTCACACAAATAACAATAACAATGCGAGTGGTTGGGTAGAACAAACAACGCCAGCGGCAGCCGCTGTTAATGGCACAAATATTGACACAGCCAAGATCACTAATCCCATTGAGCACAGAATATTTGAGAATTTGAAAAGTTTGCAATTGCTGGCGGAGCCAAGTGGAGAGCGCACACTCTCCAACGGCAGTGGCGAAACAAAAACAAGCACAACAACAACAAGCATAAGTAAGCGCACAATAACCACACATAGCGAGTCGGAAACGGAGACGGAGACGAGTTCAGAGACAACAACGGAGAGGTGTGAATATTTGCGCAGCTCGAGCAGCAGCGGCAGCGGCAACGGCAGCGGCAGCAGCAGTCTCACTAGCAGTATTGATGCTAAGTATCCGCCAGCCATAATTGCGACTAGTGATAGTTTAAACGTTGACCCAGCAGTGCTGCTTGAAAATATTGAATTGGAAATGAATAGCGTGCGCGATATATTAAACTCGCATACGATCGAGACAACGGCGACAACGTGCGGGAATCAGCATGTCTCCGATACGCGTACTTCGTGTGAATTGAAAAATATTGATAAATTTAATAGTGCTAAGAATGTTTCGCCCTCACCACCACCCATACCACCACCACCCACCAGTGCTAGTGCTAGTGATTTTCATAGTGATTTTACAGGTTTTCAAACACAGTCAGCACCACAACCACCACCACCAATACCCGCGCGCGCCCCACAAGACAACACATTCAACTCTGCATCGACATTTACAACAGAACAGAAGAGTCCACAAACGCAAACAACAAATACACTCTCCCCCAACACCCATAACGCTTTGACCACACTATCCTTGCTGTCGCGTCAAGAGTCCGCCGAGTCCCATTGCTCCGACAGCACACAACACAGTCAGTGCACAGCCATCAATGTTGGCTCGCGCCCCTCCACCGATCATGAGTTAACGCCACCACTGACTGCAATCTCACCCATTTCAGATGCGCAACAGCAACGTCAGCACACCGAATGGAAATATGGGGAAAATAGTGAAAGCGACGTCAACACACGCGGTCAGCAAAACGATTTAGAATTACCGAGCGCCGAACAAAAGGATGCCGCAATTAAAAAGTTACGTCTCTTATGTACCGAAACATTGGCTTCCATGCCATATGGCGAGCAGGTACTGGTAGAGTTGGCCACAGTAGCACAGAATATAGGTGAATTGCAAGCGAAGGCGCCAACACAAACGCCAGCGGAGAAGAGTTCTGCGCTGCCACAAGGAACAACACACGCAACGAACATGCCATACCCGTTACCCCAATTACCGCACATAAGCGAATTGCAATTGTCGATCGCTGCTGACGATCGTACGCCCACAACACTCAGTGAACCGAAGCGCGCACAGGCGTCACACAGCGCCACCTCCTCACATACGACTACTACCCACAATGTGGCGATCACACAGCGCAGCGATCCAGTAGGCGCATCGCGTGATCTCACCGCCGCCTCTGCAAAATTATTGCATTCGCCACCACCACCACCAGTGCCCGTGCCACCTGCGCGCTACAGTGATGCGCCTTGGCTGGGCGTGCCAACAGCAGCCGATCCCAATGTGCTGGTATGTCTATCGCCCGCGCAACAACAGCAATTGACAAGCGGCACGCAATCCTCACAACAGGCTGGCGCCCAACAAACGCCACAACCCGATCAACTTTTGGATGCGCATCAAAAGTTTCTGGAGCGACGTGGCTACCACGAATACACCGACGAACAGGTGAAATCGCTCAATGCTGAATTGCAGCAGGAGGAGCAACAGATATTGAAGACGGCGGCGTACATGAAGAAATTACGTAAAAGCCTGACACCACCACCGCCGCCCGTGCCGCCACCACCAGTGCCAGCGAAGAATGCCGAAACGGCAGCGAAGGCACAAAATCAAGCCAGAATAGCCGCGTCGTCTTCGCATGTGAGCAGCGACCACAGCCAACGCGTTTATGACGTAATACAAGATAGAAATGCTAATGAGCAAATAGCAGCCACTTTTGCGAATGGAGAACAGCAGCGCCAGCAGATACAAGCGAACCAGTCAGAACAAAAGCGCTTGCTAACGCTAACACAGAAAGCTGACGCGTCAGCTGATGCTGTTGCTGTTTCGGTAGATGGCTCATCCTCAACAACATCTTCGGCACACCAACAGACATCATCACTTGAAAATAACTCAAGGCAAACGAGTGCCGCTGACGCCGCTGCCGCTACAGCTGCTGCACAGGGTGGCGCGCCAGCATTCGCAGGAAAACAGCCAACAGCCAGCGCCGATACACGCCAGTATTCAAACGCAAACGCGTCTGCATCAACCAGCATTAGTAGAGTGTCCGACTTGTACGCTGCTAATAATTACACAAAGAACAGTTTCCCAACAACAGCAACAACATCAACGTCCTCAGCCAATATGCAGGGTGTCGAGAGTGAATTGGCCAAAATGTTCCCAACCATGGGCTCCAGCGATATTTTCGACAGCAACCGTAAACGCTTCTCCAACATTGAATCCTCCACTACATCGAAGGATGGCGCTTATTGCGCTCAACTGCAGAGCACGCTACCCAAACGGTACTCCAATATCGAGACGCACTCCTACGAGGCGAAAAAACGCATGGAAAATGGTCAGGTGGTCTATGACTATAGTGATTCACGCCACGAGCGTCAGTCGGATGGCGACAAGTCCTTGGAGAGTGCATCCACGCCCTCTTTGTTGCAATTCCCCGTTAGAGAGCCATCCAAAGAATATCTGCAGTACCCGGTGGCTGGCGATGGCGTGTCAAGTAGAAGCGGAAATAGTGAAATTATGTCAGCAATAAAATTAAACACAACAGAAAATGCAAAAACAACTACGCAAGAAACTAACGTAGAAACAAAAGAGCAAACCAACGGCATAAACATGACAAATTTCGTACACCCTGCCGCCACTTCAAACGCCACCGCTACTTCTACCACAGCTACTACACAGCACAACCCCACCGATCGCACGTTCGGCACAACGGCTACAACGGAGACCACAATAAAAGAAGAACATATTAAAAATAGTCAAGAGTTTGGTAGTAGCACGGCACGGCCACAAGCCTCAAGTGGCGGTGGCGATAGCGGCAATGCTTATGAAGAATTTAGGCAACGTGCCAAAGCAGCGGCGGATGGCGGCGCGCTCGGTGCTTTCGGTGGTCAGACGCCAGCCACCGCGCCACCGCTTGGCCAAGGCAATAGTAAGCATTCCGCTTTCAATTTTCAACATGACAAACTGTTCAAGGACTTTGATGCGTTGTCGCAACAATTACATATGGAACTCGAGGAGGGTAAGGCGCAACGGCAGCAACGCGAGAAGTCTGCATCACTTTTCGATCTCAATCGTTCGCAGTGGAATTTCAAGGACCATTTCGATGAGCTGAAGCAACAACGGCATCAGCACATGCAAGAGTTGGAGCGTGAAATCGAGCGTTCGATGCGTTCGCGTCAATTGAAGGGGTGGGCTAATGGCGGTGCACAGAACACCACGAGTGCACCAACTGCTGGTCGTACTTATGAAATACCAATACAAATTGAACAAAATAACGGTGCTTACGACAGCGCACATTCAAATGGTTTTGCGCGCAAAAGTGATAGAAGTTCAGCGCCCAGAGAACTAACACAACCGCGCGCGTACAATATACCCATTGTAATGGAAAATGGTGACGCGCCAGTGCCACCACCACCACCGGCAGACTATGATACGGTGGATGATGCGTCACGTTTCAGACGTGCCGAGTCAATGTTTAATCTCTCCGAAAACACGAGACGCGCGCAACCCCAAACACCACAAACGTATGCCACCTACGAACGTCCTAAATCAGCTGCTGCAGATGATTGGGCGCGTTATGCAAGTGACTTCGGCTCTTCGGAAAATATCACACGTCCTTTCGCACGTGAAGTGGAGATCTGCTATCAGCGTCAGCGACCACGCACCATACGCGCGCCACGCCTTAGCGCCTCCACCAACGATCTCTCGTCATACACGCACAGCTATGACAATTATAACGCTTACAATGCGCGTCGCTCGCATGCGCCTATGTTGCAACCAGTGGCACAACAACAACGACCACATCACGGCAGTTGCTACTCAGTGCTCGAACGTGACCCCAATCCCACTTATATTAGCACAACAACGCGACGCGGTGTATCGCCAGCACCTGTTTCACCTGCGCCACAAGCTACGGCACAGGAACCGCTCTACAGCCCACATGCGCCTGAGCGGCAGCGTCGCGCCTCACTACCACGTGAGATACAAGAGCAGCAACTGAAATATATTAGTAGCAAAGAGGAAGAGCTACGCATGGAATTCGAGCGTTTGCAAAACGAGCGACGCCGTCTGATGGAGGAACTAAATACGCCACCAGCTGCAACGCTGCAAATGCCACAACATCCAATGCGTGACATATACCGACCAGTGCCAAAGCTGCCCACACTCACGGAAGATGAAGTGTTCCGCCAGCAAATGGCCGAAGAGTGGCTGAGCAAAGTAGCGGAACGCGAAGAACGTCGCCTACAGAAAATCATCAAAATCTCCAAGGTCAATGAAACACAGCAGGGACAACAACCGCCTGTGCCGCCACAACCCAAAACTGATATTAGCGATGAGTTCCTCAAGCGCGTCCAGGAGCGACGCACGAAACTGGCTATGCCAGCTGACAGCGATTGGGAGAGTGGCGCCGAGTCACAACCGGCTAGAGCAGGACACGCGAGCGAGAGTGATGCCGAAGTGCCGCCTGTGAAAGTGATCGAGGGTAAATCGGAGGCGGATTTGCGTCAATTACCGCGTCACCTACGCGAATTCGCGCGCTTCTCAAATCACAATGAAGAGAAAATCGATGGTGGGCATCGGGTGGTGCATCAGGAGGAGGAGCGTCGCCAAGAGGCGAATGGTAATTCTATGAGTAGTGCGTTAAAGAAATCGTCTGTGGTGAAAACTGTGAAAATTGCAAGACCGGAAATCGTAACAAACACTAGCCAACGTGTGGCGCCACCGCCAGTAAGTGTGCAACAACACCAACAACCGCGTCAACAACCACAACAAGGGCATAGCCGTCCAGTAAGCGGCGGTGAAACGGGTGAGTGCATGCACAGTGTGAACGCTCCTACATTACAAACTATTCGTAAAACATTTGCTTCAGCTTCTAGTACTACTACTACCAACTCCTCCACCATAACCAAGTCCAACTCAAATTCCTCGAACGCTACCGATACTATCGATACTACTACCACTACTGCTACTACAACAAGCGACAATGTTGTTGCAAACGGTAATTCAATCGACTCAAATGATTCCACTCCAACCTTACCCGCTTTAATTGGTGCTGGTAGCTTTTTGGGTACTGCGATCGTTGTCGGCATGTCGATTTGGAGCGCTTTTAACTAAATTTGAATTCGATGAGTAAATTAGCAAGCGTGGCGTGTGTCGTTTTGGTTTTGTAGAGTAAATAAAAATTTCGAAGAAATTAAATTTCAAAGAAAACGAAAGAAAAACATTAGTAGCACAGTATAACGGCAAAACAACAGTGACCTTGAGAAATGTCGCATGAGCTTTGATGCTTCTTATAAGTCATAAATTTTTGTTACGGCGCCTTAAATTTGAGAGGGATATAATATTCAAAGAAAAACGATTTTAAATATTCTTTATCACTTTATAGCATTGGCTGTGGTGCCAAACGGCAAGAAAGGCATTGAAATATTTTTTTTTTTTTTGATATCAGAAGATATTTGCTGGCGGTTTGAACATTTAGAGAAATTGGAATAATGAGAAATAGGATCAAGCAGCAACATATTTTATAGTAACAACAAAAAAAAAATTCAAAATTTAAAGTTTTTTAAAATAAATAATGATAAGCAGTACTGTAGTAGGACCATTATTACAGCATATACGGTAGATTTATAAATAAAAAAATATATAAAAAATAGTTTATGCAAATTTGAACTAATTTTTAATTAATATTCGGCTGAAATAATAATTTACGAAATTAAGTTTCAAAATCTCACAATACCTACCCCAGTAAACTGTTTAAAATCGGCAGCGATCATCTGAGCGATAAATTTAAAAAATACCTCTAATAAAATTATGTCAAAAAAAATTAATTAATTAAAAAATAATAATGAACGTAACTGCTTAGACAAAAATAAACAAATAAAATATATATTACAAAAAAACTAAAACTTATATAAAGAAAAAATAAAAAAAACATATTAAAAAAAAACAATAAATTTATCAAAAAAAAAATATGTTTAAAGAAAAAAAATATAAAAATAATTACATATATTTTCTTTGCTTTCTCTATTATGTGATTAATTTAAAAAATATATCTGATAAAAAATAGGTCGAAAAATGAAAAAATAATAATAAACAACAAAAAAAAATTAAGAAATAATAATTAACAAAGCTTAGATAAACAAAACTTAAGACAAAAATATTTGGAAAAAAAATTTAAAAAAAAATCTAACAAAAAATTAGATAAATAATTATTTTTTTTTTTTTGTTTTTATAGCATATAGTGATAAAAATTGACAAAAATGCCAAAAAAAAAATAAATTAAATACATATACATGAAATATTATGTAAATAGAATTTTAAAATCATTAACTTTTAAAATCCCGAAATTTTCCAAAATTTTAATTTTGAAACACTTACGTGTTAAGCTGGGGAAAATAATTTTTAAATAGTGAACTTTAAAAAAAAAATCGAAATTTTTCAAAATTTTACTTTACAAAAGCAATTTCATGTTAAGCTGGAGCCTTTTAAGGAACTTTACTCTTATACTGTGCTACTTTTTGTGTCATATAACCAAAACTACTTTAAAGACAATACACACAACTTGAACGCGCGCCAAGCCCACATACGATCCGCAGTTGTGTTGCCTTCATTCTTCACCAAGTTTTCATCCAGACATACCAAAAACATAAAAATCACAAAGAGGCTAAAACATATATACAATATAATTGGTAATTAGGATAACTCATACTTTCGAGTACTTAAATGTTTCATAAACATCTCTTCTTTCGACAAAAACAGAAATTCTGTGAACTATCTGCTTTATGTAACTACACACCCACCATATATGCATACGTGTATGTAAAATATACCAACAACCTACTTTCCTATCTAGCCACCACTGTAACTACTCCACGCATCAATAGCTCATCGGTAAACTGAAACATAACTACATCTGTGGTGCCTTGTAAATAATTGTGCTTCAAAATTTTTACTTAAAAATCCACTTCGACCATCAACCATCTGGGATTATTGTACCTATGTATACATACTCGTACATATGTAGTTTTGTCTACACAATTCACAAATTAGTTAATTTGTTCACTATAAATCGTTAATGTTTCTCTTCAATTGCTCGCTTTAGTCGACGCTGCTGAAACAGCGCCCTTTACAACAACACCACCATCACCACCAACCCATTCACCATTCTTTAGCAAGCTACCAGTATCGCCCTCCTTTGACGAGATGTTCGCCACGTCACCGTTCAAGAGCCGAATTTATGACGAATTCGAAAGATTTTGGCGTAGCTTTGACCATACCACATAGCCCAGCAGCTATCTACACACCTATGTACATTGCAACAACAAATAAAAAATAAATAAATGCAAACCGCAGCAATGTGTTATGTGATGTTGCAACAACATTTCGTGTGATTTGCCACTAGCAAGCCGAGTATTCCCGAACCCTGTGAATGAAACCCCGTATTGTGTAGCCTTATCTACTTACGTCTTATATACACTTACTACCACTACTACTACTATAAATTACAACAACAAAAAATTTATTAAACTATTTTTTTTTTATGAAATATTACTAAAATTTATTTGGATTATTATTTCTTTGAATTACTTCTATGCGATATACATACTCGAAAACGATATTAACGAAATTATAAAAAAAACAAATAAAAAATTAAAAAATGTATTTGTAAAAAGAAACAAAAATACTAATGAAATTAAACGTTATGCATATATTTATAAAAAAAGCAACAACAAAAACTACTGTTACAAAACCAACCCGCTTGTATAGTTAGTAGATGAAAATTGTGTCTGTATGCTCTTAATTTAATAATCAATAATATGTATGTAATAAATATTAATGCAGTTCTTTGTTGAATAAAAAATACATATTTGTTGTTTTAACCAACCAAAAAAAGGAAAAAATAATATTGCTGTTTGTTTTTTGTCTTTCGATTGATATGTTTACCACAGTTTACGTTTGTATGTATTATATATTGTACTATATACTTACTATATATATTATTTTTTGATTTTCTCTTCGTTGGCTGCTCCGCTTTTGCATGTTTATCTAGCGCGAAAATCCCCGTTTCTTTATTTACATATATTCCTTTTTACCGCCACTCTTTTGGCAATGACTAAATTCGAAAAATAAATATTTTTAACAATTATTTAGTACTTATTTAATTTTGTAGTTTAAAAAACGATTTTTGAAATTATTGAAAATTTTTTATCATACTTTTACAAATCCCACAACATAGATATATTTTCTTAATGTACAATATGTGTATGCATATGTTAAGTATGCTCAAATTTTTCTAAATTATTGTTATAATATTCTCTGAATCTTTTATATTTTTTTTTCTCGACTTCAAAATGTAGGAACTTCAGTCAATAATTGCTTACTGTATAATAAGTATGTAAAATGTTGCCTACATTTGTGCGCTAGGTATAATGATTGTTTTCTTCAATTCGCCACTTCATTACTCGCTATGTTAGAGCTCCGCACTCTGTTATAGAGTTTCATGTGACAGCAACGTTGAAGTTATTTGCTTGAATTCATTATCTTAGCGCCTTTGAAAAGTTCGTTCAAGTGGTATAACGGCTTACTTTTATACCGTTTTTTTCATTATGCCGGTATACATTTAAATAAGTGCCATTTGTTTGTTCGATTCGGCTTTCTTCAAGGTATAGCAAACTGAAAAAATTGTAATAAAAACGCTATAAAAACTCAAAATTTGCTGGTAAAAGAATTGAATCTAGTTAAAAATTAATCTATTGGATAAAAAAATCTAAAACAAATTCTTTGTTGGTATAATAGAGAAAATTAAAACCCGTTAAATGAAATAGTTTTTTTGCCAGTGTTTATCCCACCCATCGCTTACCCTTGTTTTTAGGTACATTATCAAATATGAAAGATTATTCTGTCTAAGTTATTGGTTTTACTTAATAAACGGAATTTCGTTCAGCTTTGTCAAATTGTTTCGAAAATTTTGTTAATGTTTTCTAATATATGTATATATTTTTAGAAATTCGAAAATGGTTATAAATTATTCTCTATTTATTGTTCGTTTAACTTGTTTTTCAAAAACGTATGGTTATATCTTCACCTGTTTTTAAAGTCTCATCTAAGTAACTAATGACTAAACACTATTTTGAAAACAAGGTAATATTCGCATAATAACAATTTGGATAATATCCAAATTTGATGAAATACAGATACATATGACAATAGCTACTTCTTTGCAAGTCTCTAAGGAATACTAACAGGATCTACACCTCCGAAAAAGTACGTTTTCCGATTCTATCTCCGAAGAGTGTAATAACTTTTGTGCATTACATATTCTCTTCTGATTATCCTGCGTCCTCACAATCGGTTCTTATCTCTCATAAAGTAATACAACCGAAGCTAACCTTACTTTGTTTAACGGGTTACTTGGGTTTCCTCGGATAAAAAACAGCTTTTTTTCAACATTTTTTTCTCTTATAAAAAATGAAATATTTTGTTAGAGTTTTTATTGTTACAAACATGCACTATTAACAAGGAAATTCTGAAATTTTTAGAAAAAATTATCTTAAACTCAGCCACTGCGACGCTATTTCCGGTGATCCCTCGGAAAGAGGTACACCGCCGTTGGCAGGAAAACTCCTTACAGGATCATCTAAAGTTTAAAAAATACGTTTTTAGTTAAAACCTTAACTTAGAACATGGACGAAGTAAAAAAACTGAAAATTAGATGTTTGGCAGACATTTTTACAAAAAAATTAAAATTTCAGTGAAAATTTCGTGACATTTTTTTTCAAATAGTTGTAATCGAAAAAAAAAATTCTTCCTCCTAGGCTTGAAAAATAGTATCTCAAAGACCTGTGTTATATTTCATGAAGATCGGTTAAGTAGTTATCGTGAAATCTTGCCAACCGACTCAAAAAAACAGTTTCGAGAAAAACGATTTTAAAGACGGCGCACTTAGCCTAGCTAGCCTCATGCGTACAAGTTCTCAAGGCTGTAAGTCTGAAACTAATACTCGGATCAACTTGAAAATTTAGGAAAATATTTTAGAGGTATTCTGGAATTTAATGAGATAATAAAAATATTTAAAGAGATAATTTAAAAAAAAAAAAACAAAGAATGAGTCATTAAAAAAAAATTGGTAAAAACACAATGAAAGCTTCTGGTTTTTTATTCTCTTTTAGAGAAGTGTGAAAAAAAATATTTTCAAATTATGACGGCATAATTAACATATTGAAATGAACCCACTTTGAGTATTTTGTACACTTACCTTTGTATGTATACACTCAGCTAACCTGTTTCGCTAATTATTGTTTTTCTGTTCAATACCAAAAAGCAAGAATGCATTAGGGAGGTTTTTTATTTGCTTCAGAAATAAAAATTGACATATTTCATACTTTGTAAGTTAGACAAAAGTTTTGAAATTTGTTTTCTTCAGTATACTGGTGTAATGAATTGCGTAATTGTAATAGTTCTAATTAAAAAAAAATTAAATTGTAATTAAAAAAAATTAAAAAAAAAAATATTTCATAATTAATTAATTTGAATTTATATGAAAAATTTTCAAATTGAATTATATGAAAAATTTCAAAAACCAAATTTCACGAAATTGAATCTTAATAAATTTTTAATCAATTTATTTATTTTTTTAATGGGAAAAAATACATAATAAATTTTTATATAGATATAATACATACAAATTTACATAAACCGCATTTACATGGAAACGTATGCATATGTATTTATGGGTTTTGAATATCTTAGTATTCGTAAAATACATATATCACCCACCCTAACGCGCATCCATACCTCATAAATTTCAAAAGTCACATGTGTCCAAGCAAGAAATATAATAACAAGAAACGGAAATTACCACGAAGTGAGGCGAATAATTAGCAGATCCGCTACTTAACATTCGACAGATAAAGAACAAATAAAAAGTCTCACAAATAAAAGAAAAGTAGCAAAGCGATTCAGCGGTAAAAAGTATGAAAAATAAGAATCAATTCGTTACAACTTGGGCGACGAGCCGCACTGGCATGCAATTACCGTTAAAGCGCGACCCGACGCTCAAAGCACGCGAGCATCTCAACCAGCAAACAAGCCACTTAAATTGAAGATCAACTCAAGAATCGAAATCGCAAAGAGCAAAAGTTGAGAATGAAAGAAGAAACTTAAATAAAGAATAAATACAAAAGATAAGATAGAAGCGCGCATGAAAAGGAAGTTTCAATTAGGTCGGCCAACAGATCAGCGACTTTTGTGGCACTTCTGGCACGCTAATTGGTTTGATGGGCGGACTAGCGGTCAGAGCGTTGAACCACAAATTCAATAATTATAAGCGGCATGGAAAATAAATGAACATGTTTTTAAAATTGAACACATGCACACATACTTATATAGATATTTAAGGGAAATCGACGAAAAATTGAAAAATAAAATATTGAAAACCCATATTTTTAGTATTTAAAGACGTTTAACGATGGCAAATAACACGAAATCAAAATTTACTGCTCATCAAAATTAAACGCGCCACAATAATGCTTGCCATTCACTCCATAAAGACTTCCACGCTGCTGTTGTACACTTTCAAGAAATCTGGCAAAATCAAAATTTCCAACCCAACACCGATGATTGGCACAAAATTCCGCACATCCTGCCATTGCCCGTCCTAAATTGAAGCATACATACAAACATTTGTTTTGTGGCTGTCAGTTGTTACTGTCAATGGTCAAGTTTCTTATGAGCTTTACCCTCTTCTCTCTCTCTCTCTTTTTATTACTTTTCTCCTTCATATTTGTATCTCCAACCAAACAACCACTTAAGTCGTCACGCGTCGGAGCCACATTTCCACTGCCTCGTCAAGCACGCGCAGCAGCTACGAAACACACACCAAACTGCAGCAGAGCAGCATTTCGAGCACAGGTGGAGCTGCTGGTGGTGCCATGGGTGGTGCTAACCACCAACAGCAGCCGCACTCACACCTAAAGCACCATAACCACCAGCAGCAACATCAGCATCACCACCATCACCAGCACAGTCACAGCCACAAAGCGAGCAGCAGCAGCAGCCGACCACCAGCGCCACATGTGCGCACCTGCAAGAAGACGCGCTTCCTGCTGGAGCCGAATCGCCGCAGTTGGTCCGAAAGCGATCTGCTCAAGGAGATCGACAGCGAACTGAAGCTGGCGAAGGGCTTCCTCTATGCAAATGGTGGGTGAGTCAGTCATTCGGTCTGTGATTGTGTATATATGCAATTTAGCGTATGTGTGCATGCCACCCTTACCCCCTTAGCATTTTGGAGAGTACATGGAGTGCACATGTGATTATATAGTTATTCCTAAAAAGGTTTCACACGTTCCTGCTAATTGTTATTGAGTTGCATTTGAAGTCGATGCATGCGTTTATAAATATATTGACGTAATTTTTCTATATAAATAGCTTTGGATTTGAAACATGAAAATTTTTCCAAATTATTCAGATATTCCATTAAGTTTTTTCCAAATTTATTATTTTCCCAATTTTCGCATGAACTATTTTCAAAATAGGATTAGTTTTAAAAGTATGACCTTCACGTATGTTGTTGTAATAATTGAATACCTGAAACAATAATAAATTCAATACAGAGACTATTTTAAGTATCTACATATTGTTCCTACCATATTTATGGAACTAAAATTACGAAGCTCATCTAGTGTGAAACATTACAAAAACAAAATGCAAAAATTTTAAATCGATGTCTCAAATAGTTTTTGAGTTACAGTCTTTCAGAGCGCAACTGCTAAGTTCAATCAGCTCCATCAGTTTATATTTACCTAATTTTTCTTGGAGTTATCTAACCCAAATCTCGAACTTTAGCTTAGTTTAGATTAGGTGCGGTTAATCTGGTAGGCCAAAACACCACGCATAGATCAGTTTTGCTCCTTTGCGATACCAGATGGAGTTCATTTGCTAGGTCAAAGAGAAGTAGTCATCCTTTGGGATTCCTGCGCTTGACATGAATTTTAACAGACTGCGGCATCACTATCGATACCTTCTCCAGTGTATCCGACCGTGGGGCCCCAGATGCTTACAGCACAGTCTTGCCAATGCGGGACAAGTGCGCAAGAGCTGTATCATTTTTCCCAATGAACTCAGTAGAAGTGAAGTTGCTTACTTCTGGCAAAATTGCCTTGCTTCCCAAGACACTTCTGGCCGATAGTCGATACGATGTTACTGCCTTGATTGCTGCTTGGCTGTCTACGTAGACGTTGACTCTGGAATTGTCTGCAGTTGCGAGCTGGCCTTGCAATAGCCAAGACCTCAACTTGAAAAATACTGCAGTTGTCCGGCAATTCAAAAGGCTGTCTTATGCTTAACTCTGGACAGTATATTCCCGCACCAACTCCATCGTCCATTTTCGAGCCATCCGTATAGATGTTTGAAATAAATAAATATTTACATGCCATCTTCCAAGTTCAATATTCGGTTATACAGTCCTACCATACAGCATTATAAGCCTGAAAAGATTATCCGCTGTGGTGACAGAACCTCCCACACTTGTCCGGCATTAGTTGATGAGATAATGTGCTTCTGAGTTAAACGATCTGGGCTTCCAGTAAGTACTACATGGAACAATCTCTTTGATTTGCTAAAATTTCTTAAAAACTTCTGTTTGAAGAGTTACAGTCAGCGGCCTCAGCGATTCTATATCCTCAAAATCAGAAGTGAAGGGCAGTTGAATTAAAGATAACAGTTTGCATAAGCTTTCTTTAGAGCAGAAGCATTCGTTTCCTCAATTGGAGGATCAAATAATTCGAGTAACCTCGAAAGTAAGCACTTTGGTAACTTCGTTTTAAGATCCTCGGACAGGAAAGACAAATAGAATCCCAATATACGCGTTGAATAAGATTCTCTCTCAAGCAAGTCAACGTTTTATGGAAAGACACCTATCCAGACATTCTATAATCACGCCATGCTAAGTGCTTCACTAATAGTTGCTTGAATTCTAAGAAACACGCTGCATTTGACGATTATTCTTCACTTAATTTCATATTTATAGTGAACATGGGTTTTAATGACTGCGAACATTTTTCACACGTAATTAAGTCGTCCATTATCCAGATGTTTGTATTTCGAAATGGAAACTATTTTTATGCGACAGCTTGTTAACTTGATATTAGTGCCATTAGCGTTCATTTTTAGACAACACAATGCAATGAACAACTTGTTGGAATTTTCTATTTGAACTAAGAAAGTGTCAAACAGAGACACTCGAAGCACACAAATTGTCAACAACCTAGTATAAATACGAACCGACTGACACACAGACGCTAATGTGAGTGGATCTTTAAGTAAATTTACATATTTATCAGTCGTGACATGACACACAGCGCGAAGGCGACAATGCGACAGCCATCTAATGAAAGTGAGAACGGATGTTGTGTTGAAATTTTCCGAACGCCTCGCTAAATATGATCGATAGGCGGCGGCTGAGCTGAAGGTGAGCAGGGTGTGTGGTGAGGCGTTGGGTGAATGAAAACTAAAAACATTTAATGAGTGCGTGCGGACTATTTATGTCGGCACAAAGTGTGTCTCTGGGTTAGGAAAGCAATTGCCTTACCTCACCGAATGTTCCGTCCTTTGCAACGGTGACAGCTGCTGTTGCTTCGCTCGCAGTTGACGTTTCAGTGTCGCAGCTGAGTGTTTGCGCCAAACGCTGCTCTGAAAGTTTTCATCTCTCCCAAGCATAGGATATTAAGAGATTCTGCGCATAATCCATTTGAAAATTTGAAAAAGTCGAGCGATGTTCACACCTGATGATTTTTGCTCGGCAAATAGTCGTCATTTGAGTGAAATTCAACGCTTTCTATTCACTCATAAATCGAAATGAGCTGAGCAGGTGTCTAAAAGTGGGCATATGTGAAGAAGTAAATAATAATTTTATATACATATGTGTAGTGTGTATATGTATGTATTGGTTATATCACACAATTACTAACGAATAATTTGAGTAGATCCGAAGCTTTGAAAATTTTTAGTATAGAATTTTGAGCGAATTTTGAGTTTCTTTTTAAATACCATAAGTTTATACAGTGAAAGATTCAAAAAATTTGAAAAGCTTTCTTGCACATGCGATCTTACCATGTACTTCAATACAGTACATAAATTATTTTTTGGAATATTCCAATATTCTTATACATATATATAAAAAAAAGCTTTCAATAATGCCTTAGTCGTAATGAATTTGCACTGTGCTTTGGTGACCAAGAAATTAATAATGAAATTGGGCATTTCTTGCAAGGAAATTATTAAAAAAAAAAAACAAGTAAAAACTATAAAATCCAGCAGAGGTGCATTTCTTGTTAGTATAAAATTGTCTTTATATTGATTTTGATCGGTCAGTTTGGATGACAGCTATTTGCTAAAGTAGTCCGCGCACAATAATTTACTCGAAGAATGTAGCGTTGCCTTCTCTAATAGCCCTCAAATAATTTCGCTCCCTCTCTCCCCCTACTCTGGATCCGCCCCTGGATATAGTGGTTCGATATCGGCGATTCCGAAAACCTAGCACCGTTTTTGGTTGAAAAGGATGTCTACGAAATGATATATTATATATCTCAAAAACTGAGAGACTAGTTTAGACTAAATAGATATATAGTAAGGACATACCCAAATCGACTCAGCTCATGATACTGATCATTTATGTACAAGTATATATACTTTATAGAGTCTGCAAAGTATCCTTTTGTGTTAGAAGGGGCGCTGAAAAAAATTCACGATTTGATAAGACCCAAACTCGATTATTTTATCCGAGTACAAGGACCTTGATTAAAAAATTGGTGTCTTAAGATGAAAGGTTGCAAGGGAAACCCTACAACTGCAGGCAACTTCGCTTCTAATTCTTTAACGAGACTGAAACTCGAAGAACTTTCTGGTATGTACGTTTCTTATACTTTGACCCTTGACGCAGAGTGTCACAATTTATGAAATCTAACATTCTTGGTATGTACCTTCCAAAAGAGCAGAGTGTATGTCTTTTCCACTGAGTTTCACTTGTTTCAAATGATGTCTTATTTTAGGATTTTCGTCATATTTTGGTGCCCACAAATTTTTTGTATGAAAGAGAGTAGTCAATAGAAAGGATATTCAAAGGGACTTTTCTTTAGTTGGGGAGCTTTCATATTTATATATATATATATTTTCCATTTCCAAATTTCATTAGTTACTTTTTGCCATCACCCCACTGTATCCCAAATACACCCCTGCGTTAAACTGACTGCTGTCCATCCACCAAGCAATGCAGCGCGTTCGCCATATGCTTATTGTTTACGAAAGTTTTCCAATACTTTTTTCTAGAGCTCATTTTATTCGTAAAAAACTTTTCTATGCTATATCATCAACTTTTCTGCCGCTTTTTCGAAAATACAAAATAAATAACGCGCATGAACAACAATACACACTTCGTTATAACTGTAAGAAGCAATGCGAGCCCACAGCCGATCCGCCAATATGTGGTCCATTCGTTTTTCAGAACACTCACTCGTCCAACTAGCCGATCTGCACGATTCGAATATGCTTTTCGAAAGTAAAAAATAAAATCAAAATAAATTGAAAATTTCGTGCAAGTTGAGCGGCGGACGCAAAGGCGTACACACAACCCACCAAAAGGCGCGTTCGTTTTGTATTTTTACGGTTTTCAAAATTTTTTTGGAGTTAAATTCATTTTCTGTTTTTTGTAAAGACGCGTCAGCGAAATGGGACAGGGTTAGTGGTTTGTAGAAAAAAAAATTAAATGAAATTTACTGTGTTTTTTAAGTGTGCTAAATGGAAAAAATAAAATAAAATTTAATTTGTGATTTTCTACAAATTTGTGAGAGCCTCAACTTAGTGAGTGCAATAAAAAAGCCATGAAAAAATGATTAGTGATGTAACGGTAATTTTTGTCAGTCAAGTGCAATTAAACGCTAGCAAAAATTAAAAAATCCAATTAAAGTGTCACATATCTCACACACAGCAGCTAGTTAAATAGCTGTCAAGTGCTCATAAAAGCTCTGAGTAAGCCTCCCGCTACATCTTTTCCGTTAACTTGCAGAGCCAGCATCGAAAGGCAGCATGTTCGCACCGAAATTCAAAGCGACCGCACCAAGTGGCTCAGGTAATCAAAGCGCGTAGCAATGGTCACGCATAGCCATTATCAGCACATCTACTTTCGTCTCACCATCATCAACATCACCATCATTGCAACCATCACAACCTCACATCTCATCAGACGCATCAGCGACTCGAAAGTCTTTAGTGCTTAGAACTTTGACTCGCATAATTGAAAGTCGGCGTGTGTTTTATGAGTTCATCTGCCCCAGTTCCGACTTGTGTCACCATTAGACAGCGCGCATATCGGCAAATCGCCATCTTTTGCGCTTTCACACGCATTCCTTTGCGCGCTCCAAGTGACCGAGCCGTCGTTGCAAGCAATCGCTCTTTGCTGACCGCTCAGTTGAGTCATCATGATCGTTATTTTTCACTGATTGCTTAATTTTTTTATTGTTGTTACTGCAAGTAATGCATATCAGTGTTTCGGTTAGTCTTAAGCATTCACACGCTGCCAACCAAGCTGATGTGCCTTCCGCCACCTGCTCCACACCCACTATGTTCGGCTAGTTCGCTCCATAAGTACTCCCTTTGTTGTGTCTTAAATTATTTTCAATTTTTTTGTTTTATTGTGCACTTCAGCAGTCGAATGTCTATTTGTTGGAAATTTATTACCGTTTATTTTTAGCGTTTTTCTAATTAATCGCATTTGTAAGCGTTTTGTGCGCTTTTGTGGCTTTTACGTGTGTTGTTTTTGTTGCTTCTGCTGTGGTTTCCATCACAATTCTCTTTCTCGAATTTTAAGTGGTCATTTTTGTTTTGAAAAATTATTATGTATTTTACGAAAATTATCCAGTTCGGTAGGCAAATGGCGAAAGAGTCACGAGTTCATTTCAAGTTTACGATTTTCCATTATTAGCGATTAGCAAATATTCCGTTACAAAAATGTGTTCGAAAGAAATATTTTTTTTGAAGTTCCCGTATTTTTTGTTTGTGCCGCAGCATCTATGCTGCCATCCGCTACGTTTATTAAATATAAACAAATTCTAAATTTATTGTATGACGCGCTGTTGGCTTTGCCGTGGGCGTGTGTAGCTCGCGATACAGTGTGTATTTTTACAAAAACAAAAAATTGTAATCGGCTTAATTTTTTTTGTTGTACCACTTCCTCAAATACTTATGAAAAAATATTTGGTACCCAATCGTCCAGGTCTTGTCACTCATCAAAGCGGAATTAGAATGGAGGCTCAAGAAGCACCTGTTCGATATGGGTATAGCCTGGAGTAGAAACGCCTTTTCAGCGACATGGACCAGGTAATTCCTGAGCATCTGATTCTAAATTACAAAGCAAACTGCAAATATGGCTCTTCGCTTTTGTTGTTGTTGTAGTGGCAGAATTCTGCCGAGTTGACTGGATAAAAAATCCAAGTCTGTTCCGGTTACGTAGACCCGTCTGCAGTGTAAACGGGTTGTTGTATATGCGTCGCGAATTACACCTCCTCTATATCGCCCAGCAGGTTCCTGGGTTCCTGCAATTTATAAGAGTGCTGGGTCTTTTTGATTATGAGTGATAGAGGGCGGGGCGCAATAGACCTTAGTTCGCAACGCAAGCCTCAATTCAGTTCTATTCTTTTATATTCTTATCAGAAGAAGAGTTTTCTCTGCATATTTACACATTTATCTGAAACTAAGAGAAACTATAATGTGGGTAACCCGAGTATATTTCGAAGTTGGATTACAATTTGTAGATCCTTCTATTTGTGGGATAATATTAACGCATTCCATCAAAGAGAGTAGAATCTCGGAATATTAGGAGTCACTTGGACAAAGCACCATGATTATTAACTCTGGATCGTTATCGTTATTTTGCTGCTGTTTGCAAAACACGATGATAGCTAGTCGAATCGACCAAGAAAACATGTCCAGGGTTAAAACAAAAACCTGTTGGTAACAAACCCTTCGAGAACATAATACGAAATTAGCGCTATATCTTAAATATGTAAAAAATTTTAGGAATAAATATTTTGTAATTTTCTTTCCCATTCCACTGAGCAATTACGAAGGCCAAGTGATGAATTAACAGTTAGTTTGGATAAAAGATGAAAGATATTTACAACAAAACCTACTGAAAGTATACTTTCTTGTAGAATTTGGTCTTTGTTCGTCGGGAGAGGACTTCACTTCTCAATTTCCTACTCAATCCGAAGTAGCACCTGTTGGCAACAGTTATTCTGCATTGGATTTCGAGACTGACGTTGTTGGATGTGACAATGCAGCTTCCAGGATAGTCGAAATTATCTATGACTTTGAAGTTATGCCTGTCAAAAGTGACGTGGGAGCTAAGTGGCTAGTGCGACGACTGTTTGTTTGATGACAGGAGACATTTCGTCCCGCCCTCGTTCACTACCAGACCCATTTGCTTTGCTGTCTTGTCCTGTCTGGAAAAGCAGAACTAATGGCGCGGGTGTTGAGGCCAATGATATCAATATCATCGGCGAACGAAAGCAAAATACGGAGGAGTTTTCTGTACATAAACGACTTCACTGAACTAAAAAATAGACTAGTTTGTGTTATTGTCAACATCCACTCCTTTATTTTAGCGATTGTTCTTTCACTTATTTACAGGAGAAGGTGAATGTTATAAATCTTAGAACCATGGCGGGCTTTAACACTTTTTTCTTAATAAAATATACATATCGTTACCAAAAATGCAAACTAAAAAACTAAAAAAGCTTTATTACGAAGCTTAACCGCAACCACATTAAGGTTGTGTGCGCCAATATTTATTTTGAATTTATTATTATTTTTTATAATCTTCATCAATTGTGTCATATTTTTACAATTAAGACCCACTGTGCGTCATCCTGTCACCATTTCCAACGCTACATATTGTCCAGCATTTGTGGTTTTGCTGCTGTCGGCCAACATACCGTTACGCGCACACTTTTCTTTTTTCAGCATTTTCTTTGCTTTAATTTTGTGTGTTTTCAACACTTTTTTATTTTTTACTTTTAATTTCGTTTTTCAGCATTTTTTATTTTTTCTACTTTTTTCGAAACTGCCACCCGCTGGAAATGAACTGTCAGCATCTCGTTGTTTGCCCGCTCTTTTATGCCCCTTTTAAATCTTTCAACCAATCCATCAGCGCATAATTTTGTTAGTCGACTAAATCTATCATGTTTTTCGATACTTTTTTCCATTTTTTATTGTTTTTGTTTGCATTGGCGTCAACGTATTAAAGATTTTCTGGCAGTTTTACTGCTGCCATCGCTAAGCTTCCGAATGCGTGTTGTCGCTGGTAATCGTGTTTTTATTGGCAACGCCTGAATGGTGTGTGGGTTGTTTATTCCATACACCCACTCTCAAACATACACATGTGCGTCTATTGTATTTGCATCCTTCTTCCATGGCAAGTGTGCGTGCAACAATAACATCTAATTATATAGTCACTAATTTATGAACACATGTAAATGATTTATTTATGAGTCAATATCGCGCCGAATGTGTGTTACTTACAAATTTACATGTGTGTGTATATATTTTACGAGTAACACGCGCGGGGTGAGCACTTTTGGCGCCCTTCTAACATCACATTCAAACATCTTCGGCCCAGGGCCATTGTCAGGTCGAAATGTGTGGGCGAAATCTCAACCGAGTCGTTAATTAAATTTTTGACAATAATTTTCACTCAAGTTCACGTAGCTAAATATCCATAAATATGTGTTTTTATATAGAAGCTAAGAGGTTCGTCGTACAGATCAAAATTGAATCACTTCTGAGCAATTTGAATATTTTCAATTAACTAAGAATTTAAATCTTCAGGCTCAACTAACGCTATTTGCGCCATTGACGGTGTATCAATATCATCGTAAGACCGTTATAATCCTAGAACCTCGTTTCATTTATATCAGTTATACTTTTTGTAGATAATCATTCAAGGTCCAAACCTTAATGAGTTCCAAGAGTTCTATGTCAGGTTTATGATAGAGCTGAGAGTTTACAGTGAAAGTGTAAACCCGATTTTTTATTCTCCTCGAGCAACTACGGCAAATTTTGTTATAGAGCATTCCCATTTTTAATGCACGTTCTTCGAATGGCAAATGACACGTTATAGTAACTGAAAGCTCCATATACTGTTCCTGGATTATTTAGTAGGTTCTTAGTGCTTGTCTTGTCATATTATGGCCAAAAATATTTCGCTATCTTCCATAATTTATAGATTTTCATCAGTTTTGATCCTTAAGTTCTAACGAGTATGGGGTTCCCCTTGATCTTTCTAAGCGTACACGGTATTATCTCTGCGACGGATTCGTCTAACTGAACTTGGCTAACTGCTTTTTCGTTGCTGAAAATGTTCCTCTGGCCGGGAACTCAGGTTATGGACAAGTGGAGTTGACTGCGATGAAAGTAATCTCTTTGAGCTCCTTCGCGGTTGGGTCAAAGCTTGGGGAGAAGGTTGTTGGAGAGGTCTAATGTTAGGAGTTCTCTATCAACACCAGTTTCAGATTACCAGGCTGAAGTTGCAGTCATTAAGATAGCGGAAAATTTACTGTTCCAGAGTGGAACTTCCTTCAGAGAAGTCTTGAACGTTCGAATTCGTTCTGACTGATCAAAGTGTGCCCAACCAAGAGCATCGAGTGCCTTTGTGATAAGACTGGTATGAGTGCCAAGCCACAGCAGAATCGCCGGAAACTACAAAGCTGATGAGCTAGCAAGAAAAGGGACCCTAGAACCTCTGTCGGTCGAATGGCAGCGGATCGGTGCTCCAGTATCCTCTTGTGTTCTACTACTAAATAACTGGGCTTCGCAGAAGCTTGGCCAGCGCTGGGCCATCATCGGTACATGCACTGTCGTCCTGTGTCCTTTTTTGCCAAAGATCAATCACAAGAGATCTAGTGATCTTCTTGCTATCAGTAAGGCTGGCATCTCCCTAGTTTTGGGACTTTTAATGGGTCCTTGCCCTATTTCCACCCAAGCAGTAAGGCAGAGAATTCTATCAGACGCCATCTGCAGAAGCTGTATGGAAGAAGATGAGGTGAAAACAACTCAACACTTCCTTCTTGACTGTCCCGCATTTGGGAGGTCAAGACTTAAGCACTTGTTTTGCTAATTCGTAGTTCGAACACAGGAGTTCTTCTTTTCTATGACTTCACAAAGGACTACATAATGTAGTCCACGTGCGATCTTTGATCAGCCATCTAACCTAACCTAATCTTTTGGCGACCACAAGGCTGTGTATATGGCAGCTTCCTGAATTCTTCCTTAATTGTACAGTAGAACTCCACAAGCCTTTACTAGCTGAGTTTGGTAGACAAATATATATAGAGAGAGAGATATCAAGATCCTCGCGGTATACCTCCGTCCCAGTTCCGCAATCCATTTTGGACCCTTCGGTATAGATCGAGATAGTATACTGTTCCCGTACTAAACCTCTTTTCCATTCACGTCTAGCGAGTATTTTATTATTTTATCAAAACCGCTGAACTCCAAAAAATTTCCGATTTGGTAATTAGAGAGCGTTCTTTTGTCAAAAACAGTTATCACTATTAAAATAGAATATTAAAGAAGCAATAAAAGTAATTATTATTACGACCACCTATGTTTTCTTACCTGCCACACATTATTTTATAAGATCTGTGAGAATAACTTGATAATGATAATATCAAGCTGTTTTTAAAGCATAACATTATTATTATAAGTATATTTTTTGTTCTTTTCTCTCTTTCTCTTTGTCGTAAATTAATTGATTTTTCGCTTACAACTCCATTACCAGAACAACACCTATAATTACACAAACTTTTCTTCTTAATTTCCAAATTAATGATTTCATTATATAATTACAACGCACGAACCTTGATCACTCCCATCAATCATCTCTTTTATTCTCCACTTGCTTATCTACCGCGAATTGGGTCATCGTAAACAAATCTCGGAAAGCGTTAGAAAATTTCTATTTGCACGAATCTATGCTACGGAAAATCGATTTAAATCGCCGCACCTTATTAAGGGCCAAAAGCTGGTGAACAAAGGCATTAGTAGCATAAACAACATGAGATTCGCATAAAAAGCCGCAAAAGTGTGCACAGTGTAGATAGAATACCTGCCACCCGGCGCGCGCGCGTCGACTAAGGCTAAGCGGATGAAGCGACTAATCCTAACGGCCGCTTTATTTCCCAATAAATTTCTATTTATTTTTATTACCATAGGGTTTTTGTAACTTTTTGTTATTTAGCTACGCGTTTCACTATGTCTCACTTTACGCTAAATAGTGTCCGTCGGTGCTTGCAGAAAATCAATAATAGTTTTAGTGATTTTTTACGATGAGCGCCTAACTGTAGCCCACAAAGCGCACCATGCCACAACTTGGTAGACAGGCGGGCATTGAACGCGTCAACAATCACACACAAATGTGCGCGTGTATGTGTGCGGTAAAGCATAAAAATGTGGCGCAGCGCTATTGAGGTGGCGACTGGAGTTGTATTCAAGGCAGATTGGGTCTCGTTAAATTCAATGCACCAACGGCGCTCCTTGTACGCGCCTAGTTTTGTTGTTGCGCGCTGAAATTTTTTCTTCTTTTTGTTTTGGTTTTGTTCCTTTTTTACTGTTCTGTACATACCTAGTTTATTCGTATGTTCTTTATTTCAAAAATACTTTTACTAGATGAAAAAGCGAGTAATGCAAAAAGAGCTAAATAAAAGCTTGTTTCCGATTGATTTGATTTGATTGACTGACTGCGACTGCCGTGCGCCGCTTGCCGCCTTCCACTTTACTACCAACGGCTCAGCGCTCAGCGCCTGAACGGGCGCGCGGCGTTACAAATAGTATCAACGGTGGTGCGGCGCGGTTGAGTGCCTTGGAGCGGTAGCTATCATTGTGAACTACTTGCTTTTATACACGTTCGTGTGTGTGTGTAAGTCTTACTGTGTACGCGCCCGCACATACCGGAAGCGCGTTCGATTGCTTCATGGCCCGCGGCGGTGGCGCGCAACGTTCAAACAACCACCGCTAGACTATATAAAGCGCATAAGCGCACACCGCTGAAGCAAATATTTTAAAGAACCAATAATTAGACAATATGCGAATATGGTCTACAAATCGACAATAATGTGCTTTGTTATTGTTGTTGCTATTAGCTTAATTGTTGGCAGTTCATTATTATGTGTATGCATGCAGGCGCGTATGTGCGGTTGTTTGCGCCGCCACTGTAGGGTGCGTCAGGGAGTCACAAAAATGCTGTCAATACTCAAATTGTATTTGTGTACGCATATAGCGCGCACGGACGGACGAACGGACGGACGTGGACGCGCACGATTGACTGATGCTTGACTGATCAGGTATTGCTTTTTTATTGTTTTCCATTTTTTATTTAAATGGCGAATTAAAAAAGAAATGGATTGAAATAAATTCCCGCAAAACAACAACAACAACAACAACAACAAAAATAATATTGAGAATAAAAAGTACGCTTGATTTGCATTGTTCGCCCCTGACGCGCTAATTCACTCAGCCGCTTAGTCAGTCAGTCACCGGTTGTCGCATTGCCATTTCGCTTTTGTAATTGATCGCCTTGTTCCTCAACTGGTACATGTAAGAGTTGTTGTCATTGCTGTTATTATTATTGTTGTCGTTGTCGTTGTTGTTGCTGTTGTTGTTGCTGCACTCATTTAACGCCACTCGAACTGGGTGTGTGCTTGCGTCGCATTGGAATCTACCGCGACAGCCTAGCCTGACCTACGCCCGTCCAAACGTCTGTCTGCGCGTCCGTTCTGCCTTCCTGCCTTCATCCACCCGTACACACGTCCATCCGTCCATGCGACCATCAAGCCATAGTCTATTCAACAAGGTAGTGATTTTTGCAGTGCACTTATTCCGCCTGCGGTGGGCATTTAGCTGCCTCAGCACAACACCACAGCAACAACAGAAGCAGCAGCAGCCGTCGCAGCCGCAACAACAACAATAGCGCTGATGTTTTTGCCTTCGCTTCGAAGCAGTCAGCAGTCAGCTTTTTGGAGTGTTTACTTATGCGATGTCACGCAACATTCAGTCGACTCCAAACGCGCGCGGAGTCAGCCAGCAAAAACGCGAATCGTCGAGCAAATCTCTGAGTTAAATATAAAAAAGCGACAATTTGCAAGTGAAAACGAAATCACAAAAAACGCTTCCTTTTCACAAAGGTCCTGTGCGCATACAGCCAAAGGACATTGCCGCTGCGTTAGCGGTGTAATTGAAGTTTGTTATTTCAAGTATGTTCGAAAGTGTGTTAAGTCCTGATTTAGTGTTTTGTGTTTGCAAGTGTTTTTGTTGTTGTTAAGAGTGATTTGAAAGCGCAAAAGTGATTTGAAAGTGTGCATAAACCACTTGAAGGGCTGGCTGATTTTTTCAAAACAAGTTTTGTGTTGACTGTATTTTCAATTCAATAAGCTGTTGTGGGCGACTTTCAGACGTTGCAGTAGTTGTATGTGTGTAAATAGAGCTTGAGTGGCGATGAGAGTTGTTGTGATTTAAAAAATCTTGGGAAAAATATTTCGTTATGCAAATTTTGTAAGAAATATGTTAAAGTATATAAGCATATGTATACAAATGTAAATAAGCTGTAAATAACAGTTTATTTATTTATTTAACGCAATTGATTTTTCTAAAATAAAAACATAATTTTATTCATAAACTTTTTCGAATGAAAATCATCATCTAACAACTTCTTAAAAAAGGTTCTTCAATAGAGGAACTGTACTAATAATAAATAGCCAAAATTTCTTCGTTTTATATTTCATTTTTTGGAAAATTTGATATTCCCAGGAGAGTGCCTCGAAGATATGTGTCACCACGTTCAACTCAATATATGCTTTGTTTGAGCGGATCCTTATTCTACGGGCATTCAATGCTTACAATGCAACTTAAAATACTTTAGGTGAATGAGATCACGATGCATGTTTGAAATTGGTTATTTAATGGTATCCATATCAATGCCACTATGACAAACAAACTATAAGGAGTCTATATAAAATCATAGCTTATCAATCAATAATGAAAAAATGTTTTCGTAAATTATTAAATTATTATTATTATTTTATTCATATGGAGATGTTTTCCTTTTCATTGGGTGTGTTTTTTTACGTGAGGGATGTTCGCCTTCTCACTTTAGCTCGCCTTCAAATGGATGGCTTTTGGCTACCCAGAGGATATTTGGTCTAAGACCGGAAGTCGTGAGCTGCTTGAGCCATATGTAAAAGAATCGTTTCTGGCCAATCCCAAGTGAATGGCGCTCATAGAACTTTCCTCACTTGTGTGTACTTCTACACATAGCTCTATCCTCCATATAACCGCGTAGTCGGTGTCTGCGCCAATAAAGAATCATATGGGGAAAATCAGATAGGATAAGTTTTTCACAAAAAAGTTTCTCATACTATTTCAGAATCTTTTTTTAATATTTGTTTCTTCGGAAAATATTTGTTTAGCAAATTAGTTTCGTGGAGCTTTCAGTAGGTGGAGAAGCTATTCATACATACGAATACATGCTACTGTTTCATAGCCGTTATTTGTAAACCACATTACGCTTTTGCGTCGTGAGATCAACGGTTCTGATTGCATATTTAGAATTATCAGATTCAGGTTAAATATGCACCGTTTGCTACTATAATTTGAGATTAATTTTACATTGCCACTTTCATAAAAACCCTCGGTCCTATTATCAAAAAAATGGGGCAATCGCAAATCAAATTTATTCGCCATAGACATCAACAGGCAGCAATCAATTGATGTCAGATTCAAAAATGATTATGAGATGGACGCACTCCAACCAAGCTTCACTTCCGATATGTGTCCTGATGGAAATGAATTCCTCCCCAATTGGTCAAAGTTGACTGCATCTGGCCGATTGATTATTTCAGATGATCCATTTACAGATCCGAAATAAGTTTGTAAGTTAGGGGAGGAGATTATTCCCTGCTGGTTCCATCAAATACACATCAAGCCTTTCCTACAGCCAATCCTGTCGTTTTTGCGTTAGCTCGTGTGCCACCCATCCATCGAATTTCTTTCTATATTCAGCCTTATTTTAATACGGCTAAACGGGTTTTTGTGACACGCCAAGCTTCTGGGCAATCGAAATTTACCATATATGACTACCGAACTTGATGTTTTCCATTATTTTATCAATCTTTTCGTTTGACCTTCCAGCGCTTGGTGGATTATTCCCATAAAAATTATCGGAACGGTGTCAACGAAACCAAAATTACGCATGATATACAATACAATACCCGGACCATAAATACTACTAAATTTAGAGCCGCTTAGCTCACGTTTTCTTCTCTATGAAAGAAAAACTGTAAAATGTGCCGTATATTCTCTTTGCTGGTTCTTTATTTGAACCGTTTCAAACAATATGGTTCAAAATGTGAAAATATTTTTTTAGTAAGATAATTTTTTAATGCCATGTTGAACTCGATTGCTGCGTAACAAAAGTGAGATACAGATTCTAAAAACCATCTACCTACGACCTACCCATCCTACCTAATATAAATGAGGATATATTTATATTTAAATTCCTGTCCCCGGCTGAATCTATGTTTAATTTGTCATTGGAGAAGTCCAAGATTAAAACAAAAACAATTCGCGGTATTTTGTAGTTTTTTGTTTTGCATTAAGTTGAACGGATATATAAAGACCATTATGAACTACAAACTCAGTATGGTCTTGAAGTAAATGTACGGAAAAGCAAGGGTTTTTGTTTTCCAAAAGTTTCATAGGGTATAAGATTGGAACGTTTACTGTATTTCAATTTATATTTTATTGTAAATTGCAACTTATTCTGCTTAGAGGTCAGAAGAACTAATTTTTTAATAAAAGAGTATTAAAAAGATCTTCGTCTTCATTTCGATCGATTAGTTTGAAAGACAGTTATATATATACGATAGTGGTTCGACCTGAGCAATATGTTTTGAGATTGTGACGTTGTCTTAGATAACAACTCATACCCATGTCGTGATGTCAAATAAAAATGTTTTTCTTATAAGAACTTCAGTTCGATAGATCAATTTGTATGGTAGCTATAAACTATAGTGATCTGATATCGACGATTCTAACAAATAAGCAGCCTTTTGGGAAGAAAATAACGTGTTTAATATTTCAGATCGATATCTCAAAAACAAAGATTCAATTCGCATATATACAGACAACGGACAAAGAGACCGATATAGCTAAATCGACTCAGCTTGTCACGCTGACCATCTTTATATTTGTATAGTATATAGTGTAGGTTCTCCGATATTTTCGTGTTACAAACTTCGTGGCAAACTTACACTACTATTATCTAATTCAAGGTTTAAAAATGAGAAAGAATCTAACAAGGTTTATCCAATAAAATACCAGATAAAGTAGCTAATGTCAAGCAATTAGTTTTTGTCAAACTATGCTATCTTACCAGTTTATTCCTCTTTACTTTTCTACTTATAAAAAGCCAAATTCAAATCGAAATTTGTTCAAAAAAATACTGGAATAGAAAAATAAGAAATGTCTATCCTCAGTAGTCTCCATCCAAATTTCAAATATTCAGCTTCCTATCTATCGATTTTATCAACTCACACGTCAAAATTAATTGTATTCAAAATATCAACGGAATATGCATATATCACTGTTATTTATTGCTACAATGTTTTTATGTTTCCTAAAAATAAAGAAAGTCCTCTTTTATTGATTGAAAAAAAAAATACAAAAAAGAAACATAAACCACAAATAAAATGTACCATATCGCATCAAAAGCAAAGCGAGTGCGCTGAGTCAACGTTGATGTGATGCTGATGAGAAATGAAGTGTCGCCACTTCCCTTGAGACAGTTTCTTTTTTATGCTTGTAGCCAAGAAACCCGCGGTGCTGCTGATGCCGCTGGTGGCAGCCACCTTCACCGCGTTCGTTCACTTACAGGTGGCCGATAAATTGAGGAAAGCAAAAACCAAAAACAAAAAACCATTTATGAAGGCGTCGAAATTTTATTAGATTCACTGCCGTTAAATGGACATGTATGTATACACACGCACACCCTCAAATATACGCATAAATATCAGCGAGAACGCGGTGATTTTAAAGCTTTGTGCGTAGTTTTCAGGCAAAAATTAATTAAAAAACAACAAAAATTATATTGCGTTCAGCGTTGGCTTTGAGACTGCAAATGATGTTGTACACTTCACTGTCTGCATTCGTGTTCTTTTTGCCGTTATTTTGCCCGGTGCTTTGGTAGCTGCCCCGAGTAGCGACGTGCGCCAAAACGGATGATTCATCCAACGCCGTTGGCCACTACTATTGGCCATCCATTTCTTGACTGCCTGCCAAATGTGATGCTTTGGCGTTGCATACATGTTGTTGTTGCATGATTACCTCAGTGTTGCACGCAAATACTGAATTACCCTGTAAACAAAAGCGTGTCGAATGCAAAGAAGAAATGCCAAAAAACTTTTTTTTAATTGTTTGTTCTTTTTTTTTAATCAATTTACTTTATTTCCGTTCGAAATCCTATGATATTGAATTTTTTTCGATATTTGGTTGTTAATCATCATCTCTAGCGAATGTTTTCTTTTCGGACATACATAAATAACTTGAAAGAATTTCGCTTTGCAGAAATTTCTGTTCCCATCTGCGGGTGATTTCAATTTAGCAGCATACCTTAACGGTTTACGTATGTAATTAAGTGTTTTTATAATCATTTAAGTGTAGGCAAAGTAAGAATTCCAGTCTGCAAACGTCACGCATCCGTCTATTTCGCTGCTGCTATGGAAAAATTCATTCTTAGTTCTATATAAATACAATATATATACTATATACATACATACATATATATAGATATATTCAGCTAAAAATAGAGTCTTCGTTTACGCTTTGCGTTAAATTTAGCTTCACACTGTTTATAAAAATAATTCATTAAAGTTGATGCGGTATTTCAAGGAAAAAAAGTAAGCTTTGCAATACTTCAGCGAAACTGAACTGAAATTGAAATTGATAAAAATAATAGCAGTGACCTAAGCATGTAAAAATATTATATTTACTTGACTATATGGATGTTGCAATAAGTTTATTCTGGAATATGAATCACAAAAATCTTTACTTGTCAGTATTTCACAACGGGAATCTTTAATAAGTGAAAATATTAATTTTTAAGGCACCTCGAGCAGTATACACTACGAGGTTTGAGAGTGCCTGACGAGGTACAATTATTGTTAGAAAATATCCTCTCCATAACATTTTACTTCTCACGATGCGAGAGTCACGCACTAAACTGAGGAGTCTGAGAACCCTGTTTTCATTGTCTCTATTGGTTGTCATCTTCCCGACTGCAGCACTCCATGAACAACCTTTGCACAATTTCTTTCCAGTGTGCATTCTCTTGAGATCTAAAAGAAAAGAAGAGAAAAAGTCGAAAGAAAAGTTCGTCGGAGAATATGGAACATGCGTACAAAACTTTGAGCTAAATTTATGCAAGTTTTGTCTTAATTCTTGACAGGAAGCATTGTTTTGATAAAAAACTGTCTATATATTCACTTATGCAATCCCAAACGATCCATTGTTTTTCATGTTTTCTAGCATAAAAGTCACACTTGGAAGTCTGCTATGTTGATCGCCTTTAAAGTATTGTCTGTTGACAAAGTTCAATGCGTATAGCTAAGATTTCTGCCTTCTTCTTCTTGTGGTTTTCAAAACTCTGTGTAGTTAAAAAGACGATAGTGATCGAGACGCCCAGGAAACCTGCCGTTCCGACGAGGTCCGTTTATAGCGAAAGAAGTGTTAGTGGAATGGGATTCGTTGGACGTGCGGGGATTCATGGCACATGGACCATATATTTAATATGTGGGGGAATGAAGTTCCGTAAGGTAACTTGAGCTCTTCGGTTCGACGACTTTTGCGAACTTTACTACTCCGTGGGTATTAGGAAATCCTGAAATTATATTGAGAGTCAATTAAGAAAATGCTGCAAAAAGTAATTGCCAAAACTTCTCCAAAAATTGCAATAATTTTAAAGTTTCGACATTGAACTTGTGGTTTTTTTCGCTTTTCACTAGTCCTTTATATTTGTAACCTCGTTATTTACCGCTCGTTTCGCCACCGTTAACGCCGTCTTTGTTATTCGTACTTTACGAGTCGTTTCCGTGATCGTCGTTATCAAACTCATCAGCCTCATCTTTATCAGTGTCACACACATTTTGTTCAAACTCAAATTACATGCGATTTCAATCAAACGTTTTCTCTTCACTTTCCTCATACTGCTTATGAACATACGAATGTACAATGCATTTGTGTTTATTTGGACTAAATGAACATTTAGGCATCTGGACGCCCGGCACGCAAACACCCAACACATCATTCACCAATTTGAACGACATACATCCGAAGGTCAGCACACCCACACCACCGCCACCACCACTTCCAGCACAAGGCAGCGGGCAAACCGTTTGGACGCCACAGCCATCGCCGACCAGCGGTCGTAAAGAATTTCGTCCTGTGCGTTTCGAATCGCCAACACTGCCACGTCGTTACGTCGTTACGCCGCAATCGAACGACGGTACAGCTCAAATACCGCCACCGTGGCGTCAAAGCGCCACAACCACTGACGGTGATAGCTCCTATGCAGCGCCCTCACCACGCTCCGCCTACAGTTATACGAATCTCAGTACGCCAACAACTACGATCGGCTCGGCTGGCAGCACGAACTACTGCGACTCCATACCGTCAGAATCGTCGTTGCTGAATCACGTGGGCACCGGACCCAGCCAGAGTGTGGCGGATAAAATCAAAAGTATGGGTGGTTAAAATGTATAGCTATCACTTAACGGTTTTTGTCGTTGTGCTGTTTTTGTGTGATTTCATTTCATATTTTGAGCATAAATAGTGAATTGTGCCTACGAAATCGTCTCAATCACGAACATCATACATAGAAGAGTGTTGTTTTTTTTTGTCTTCGGTTGCATGAGCGAAACTGTGAAGTTTAGACAATTTGCATAAACAATATACATACATACATACATTTGCCCAACTCTTTGAGGCTGGGCAACGTCTCGTCCAAAGTTGTTTTGGTTAATTTGTATTTGTTGCAAATATTGTCTCGGGCACATTATAATAAATTCTCTCATCTCTAACCACATAACATTTTCTCACACCCTCTACAGCGTTCGAAAGATCAGCCTCCACATCGGCATTATACTCGCCGGCGGCGCGACGCCGACACGACACCGCTCAGCCATTTTACAAACCCAATGAAGTCAGTAAGTATAGCCATAGTAGTATGAAGGTCCAAAGACACGGCGAACTCCGTTACGTACTTAAGGTGTTCGACTGTGTGCGTAATTTATACTAACGATCACTTTCACGACGACACTTGCGCACTTTTCGGTGGCAAAGCAACTCTGTGTTTTACCGTTTTATGATTTCTATTATTTTTTGTGGGAACTTGTGGAATTTGAAAAGCGTCGGTGGCACTTATTTTATGCTTAAGCGACATTTTTTATATAGTTGCGAAGTATTATCGCTTACCGAGAAACAGTGTTAGATCGAGTGTAAAAAGAGCGTAATTTTCGAAGTGTAAGAATATTATATTTTCCTTTCAATATCAGAGAATTGTTTGAAAATATAAGTAGGGTGTGTACGTTGTGTTTTTGCATGTAACCTTACTTTTGTTATTGTAATTAAATGTGGTAACTTTTTTCAATATCCATGTTGCCTAGTAAACTTACCAAATCTTATATGTTTTTGAGAACTTTTTGTTGTGAACCAAAATACATACAAACCTTTAAAATATGAACAAATAGAAACTACAACAACAACTCCTCACTCTATAATACTGAATTGCAGTTTTTAAAGTTAAACATGAGTACATGAGCGAACCGGAAACGGAGCACGATCGTCCAAGAAAAATGGCACAATTGGGTCGACGGCAGGTCGACGGCATCGGACCGGTTACCAACGATGGAATGCCCATCATATTGAGATCGGTAAAAAGCGCAAAATCATATACACATTACAAACAAATTTAATTTAAGACAAGTAGAGATTTATCGTATTGAAAAATTTCATATTTTAACACTTCACCACAAATACGAAACGTTCCGAAACGAAACGATCGTGCTTTTTCGATGTCTATCGGCGTTAATGATGTGTTATTCTTTGGTCACGCGTCGCAGGAGGTGAAGGAGCCACATCAGCATGAATGGTATAAACGACTCTATCAAACGATACACAAGCAGAAGAGCGGCGGTAATGAATACAAATTATTTAATGATTCTAAAATATTTAATTTTACTCTTAGTAGAATTATTCTTATTAGGTAAATGAGGTTTTAACGGACGAGGGATGGTTTGTAAAGAAAAATATTAAGAGAAATTAAGGGGTTATATGGGTTTCCTCGGGTAAAACCAGACATTTTTCAACATTTTTTTTCTCTTTAAAAAATTAAATATTTTATTCGAATTTTTTATTGTTACAAACACACACTATTGACAAAGAAATTCTGAAATTTTTGGAAATAATATTTTAAACTCGTCCATTTCCGGTGACCTCTCGGAAAAAAGATACGCCCGTGTTGGCTGAATAACTTCTTACAGGATCATCTAAAGTGAAAAATACGTGTTTTAGTTAAAATCTTAATTTAGAAGTTGGACGAAGGAAAAAAACTGAAAATTGGACTTTTGGCAAACATTTTTACAAAAAAATTAAAATTTCGGAATTTTTTTTTAAATAGTTGAATCGAAAAAAATCCTTAGTCCAAAGTCTTTAAAAATTGTATCTCAAAAACCTGTGTAAAATTCCATGAAGATCGGTTGAGTCATTCATGAGATATCTTGCCAACTAGCTTCAAAGACATGGTTTCGAGAAAAACGCTTTTAAAGACGGGGAGTTTACCAAGATAGCCTCGAGTTCTCATGGCTGTATCTCCGAAACTATTACTCGGATCAACTTGAAAATTTAGGATAATATTCTAGAGGTAGTATTGTAGAGTTTAATAAGATAATAATCGATTTTTGAAGCCCGTAAGCCCATGTAACCCCTTATAGAATGATGTGTTTTATGTCGTCGTCAGTGAGGTATATGTAGAGAAGTGAAGAGAGGGGGTAAATCGGTTACAATTTTTCTCCGGTCCGCAGCTCTCAGGAGGGCTCGTTGCCCTACAATAATGTTTCGCAGATGTTTTTATCCAAAAATTCACTACAATCATCTCCGGTACTCGGGTTTCTTTCGATATAGATGAAATAACTTCAAAAATAAATTCAAAAGTATGGACTTTGAATTAATTGGAAAATTTTAGAAGTCTGAATTTATAAAAAAAGATTGTAAAAACTGCAAAAGTACAGATCTGAAGACATATCCCCATTATACATATGTATGTACCTATAGTATATAACGTATGTATATAACGCTCTTAATAATACAGACAAATTTTGTCTCAGTTCATCAGAATCATTTTCATAGCAACCAACAGTTTCAGAGGAGGGTATTTCCGATAGATAGTGGTTTTGAGAACAGTTGTATGACTGTAATTTTCTTGTCATATTTCTTGCCATGGTTCAACTAATGCATACAAAAATATTGTGTAGTGATTATTCGGTATTTTGCAAGCTATTAGTAGTTGTGACCATTACAGAATCAAAACAGTAACAAAATATGAACAGTTTTCTTCTACATCCACATATAAAAACACTCAATAATGTCAAAACTCAAATATGACATTAAATGGCAAAAATGTTGGGAATTTATTTCAGACGAATACCACTAAAACTAGCAATAAGTCTATTGTATAACTACGTAAATAAAGTAAGCTTGTTTTATTTGGTAAATCAAAGCTACCGAAAAATTGATTTTGATTCAAAATGGTCATCACCCTCCCACACTTTTTTTTTCCTCCAACATTTATACAGTTATTGAGCTCTATGTGACGAATTTCATGTTGTGCTGTCACAAACCCAATTTTTTTAATTAATCGAGCGGCACTAATTTATAGTGAATGTAGGAATTGTGCAAAAAATTTATTGGCGCGCCATATTTAGTAGCATTTCCGCTCGTTAAACGGAAATTAAAATAACTAGCGTACATACATTAGCACATGCCATATGAAAACGTTTGTTTGTACAAAGAAGAGATTTAGTGGAGCGCGTGGCAGAACTGACAATAGCCATATAAATAAGGCAATCAGTGATAGAAATTAGAGAAATCTTAATTGTCATAGAAGAAAATCGACGGTTTTTTTTTGGGTTTTTGACAAAATAAAAAGAAATAGGAAATTTACTTACTTTTATTTTATTTTTATTATTTTTTCTTTTTTTTTGCCTTAAGCTCTTGAATAATTGGCAATATGAAATAAGTTATATAAGCACCTAAGCTAAATTAAAGAATAATTCCAGCCTTTTAACCATTACTTATTAAGTTATAATATTTACTATCCCTTCTTTATCGAATTCCGACTCGCTCATTATACGCGTTACGCTTTTCGGCTTTCAAAATGCTTTCGCGCGTTTATACCATTCCCCGTTTTAATGCTCACGCCACACTACGTCGGCAATGCCGCTCCGCAACGCAACGCATCGCAACTGCAACGCGCCTCTACTCGCCCCTACAACTACAACACTCACAGATGATTACGTGATTCGCTACAAATGTCAAAGAGGTGATGATTTTTACATTTACTTTTTAACAAGAAAATTAAAACAACAAGAAAAAATAGTAAAATGTAGAAATAGTTGTAGAAATTGCAAACGCGTCCATTGGACTATATGCTTCATTAGATATTTATAAAGCCTTAGACGTACATTAATAGAACGCGTGTCTTGGAATGCTTGAAATGCTTTATTAGAACCTGAGCACATTTGTTATGCCTCATTGTCTAATTGTATGTATATATGAGAATCATAAACAGAGTAAGCGGGTTAACATTATTACCCATGAACTCCTAAACTAAAATAAAAATCTAGAACAAATACTTGCATGCCTGATTTCTTGGGAAATGTTATGGGGATATTATTTGGAGACAATCTGCCACACCTAGCAATAAGCATCAGCACTGCATATGATATACCATTAACAACAATAACAATTCTAACAACAAACACTTTTTATTATAAGTATAACACCGCACTAAATGAACCTTTACTAAGTGGAGGTCTTGGGTTCTCACTGGTATTTGTTACGCTGCTAATGCACCAAAATTTTACTAAAAACTCGCTATACAAATAATAACAGAAAATTAAACTAATAATATAATAATGAAAAAATAAATGTAGTTATTAAACAAAATATATATCACACTTTCTGTTCAAATTTTATTAAATAATATTTTCGCATCTTGCAACAGCTCGTCCACAATTGAAAGCGACTGGCTATCAATCAGAGCCCGAGCCCAATTACGATTCCGACTACTCCACAGTAAAGTATCGAACATTAGATCGCCGACGTTTGCAATCGGTCTCATCGGCCACGAACGTTGCGAATCGCCACACGAATACATACCAGGACGATAAGTGAGTAATGTAGAATTAAGTTAATACATAATTGAAAATTAATAGATGATAGGTAGATAAAAAAAGAATAAAATAGCAAATGGAAAGTGAAATATATTCTAAGTTTCCTCTGATCCCGCGACTCCTGCTGCGCGGCTTTTGTGACTTATCTTGTATCTGTATCTTGTATTCTCGTTGAAGTTGACTTCGCATAACTAGCCCCTTAGTTTTTAGAACATCGATCTAAATTTTCCACATGTCCTTTTATCCCCAAAAAACTGCTTGTTTGTCCAAATTGCCGATATAGGATCTCTATAGCATATAGCTACCACAAAAACTATCCAATCAAAATCAATAATCATGTATAGAAAACGTTTTTTTGTTACTTTTTCATGAAATTCGGGATATATTATAGTCTAAGACAAGGCTGTAATCTCCGAAAATATTGTTCGAATAAGACTAATATGCCATAGTTTATACCTGCCTAACAAGCTAACCGGTCAAAGTCAAGCTCTTGTATGGAAAAATTTTTCATTTGACAAGATATCTTCACGAAATTTGGCTTAAATTATTATAAAAGGCAGAACAAGGTAAGGTTAGGTAAATAGGCGATATTTGTAAGGCCTCAAATAATTCCACTTGGACAATTAGAACTCTTAGATCTGAATCAGTAAGACCTTGCCATTAATTAATTGAGGCGGCTAATATCAATTCCAGCCGATTGGCAGAGTTTTTACAAAGTACGACCATCCAGATACTGCAACTTTAGTCTGGTGGAAGCTGGACAGTGAAGGAGAAAGTGTTTAGCTGTTTCCATCTCATCTTATGCCTTGAAGTCAACTGGAAAACGTCCAGTTAGAACTTGCGGCGCTGTGAACCTTGCTCAGAAATAGCAATTCAATGAATCCTTTCTTCTTATTCTTCTTTATTGACGTAAACAACGCTTACGCGGTTTTAGGCGCGCCTTACTTCCTCTTCGCTGTTTGGCGCCAATTAGAGAGTCCGAGTCCTTCTGCTCCTGGTCCTTAAAACGAAGTGGAGGTCTTCCTCTTCTTCGGCGGGTAATATGTCGAATATTTTCAGAGCTGGAGCGTTTTCAACCATTCGGACATGACCTAGCCAGCGAAGCCGCTGTATCAAACGGGGATCTCTCATCCGAGAATGTTTTCTTCTTTTCATTCGTAGCCAAACCAAACCCAGCGCCCAACCTTGGGGAGGGAATGTTTCGCCATCTCGCATTAGGTTTTTTCTAACATACGTATATGTATGTTTTTTTGGCTACCCAGAGGATACTTGGTCTAAGACCGGAAGTGGTGAGCTGCTTGAGCCAATTAAATGGTGCTGAAAGAATTTTCCTCCATTGCTCAATGAATCTTTTACGTACTGGCTTAATCAAAGGTTTCGTAAAACCAAAAAACTCAACGTTTGTTGATAGGCCCCGCCGCTTCTCAATAGCTCTTTTACAATAATATAAGACATGCAATTCTTTACTAACCTCTCAACTATATTGCGATTCTATGATAGTCTTCTATCAAGAATGAACCCAAGAACTTCACCTTTTCGACAGAGTAAAGTCGAGAGCCCCCTATTGAGAGAAAGAGTACATCTGTGAGTTAAATCTCTTGGTAAATAAAACCAGTCCAGTTTTATTTGGAGTGGCAACTAAGCCGCTTCTTTGCATCCAGTTGGCTACTACATTCAGATACCCTTTGGTTAATTTGTATCTAGGAATTTTCATTCAACCCTTGAGAGCAGCAACATCTCATACGCTATCACATTACAGCCTCGTCCTTCAAGTCAAATCCAGAGTAAAGGAGACAGAACCCCATATGCAGGGTTCAACTGTTGACCTTTTCTATGTTAGTGCACGCGCTCTGCCTCACACCGCCACGTATACGACAGTTCTGTCTCAGAGAAGACA
The DNA here is from genome assembly GCF_024586455.1 of Bactrocera neohumeralis. NCBI lineage: Eukaryota > Metazoa > Arthropoda > Insecta > Diptera > Tephritidae > Bactrocera > Bactrocera neohumeralis. Next base: position 6,767,443 of record NC_065921.1, read on the forward strand.
ATATATGAGATGCGTGTGGACTGGTTTCGACCTCAAACCTTTCCAGAGTACTAATGACTGCTTCCGGCTGTAAAATTAGGCAGCGCTCAGTCCTTGAATAAATTTTTCAGATCAGGTCACTATATCATATAGCTGTCATACAAACTGACCCATCAAAATCAAGATCCTATGACAAATTTAGCTGTGAAGGGTATTACTGCTTCGATGCAACCGAAGTTAACGTCTTTCTTTGTTTTTATTTCAAAATTATAAATATTGAATTTTTTTCAATTCTTCAGCATACCTTTCATAAATATTTCACGCTGTTATAACATTTTCAGATTATATGGTACTATGCCAAATCCGATTAAATCGGAACAAAACCAGTACAAAAATCAACCTGGACGCATTGAAGACTACGTAACAGGACGTTCATCGGTCTCAGAGAAGGAACGCAAAGAGGTATAAATATAAAAAGCAAACAACTCGAATGCAAAGTTGCAAAGAAAAAAATTCAAACTCATTGAAAATCAAAAAAAAAAATAAATAAATAAGCATATTCAACAGCAATTATCAATTCAGCCAGGTTAATGCAAAGTAATGCAATCTAATTGCTACGAATAATCATACGTTCCACTTTAAAGTCACACACACACACAGTACACTACGTACTTACATTTGCATTCTACGCTATTCACTTTCACTTGCCGTTAGCACTCGAACACTTACGCGAATATCAAACGATTACGCACACATTCACACCAACACCTACGCTCAGTTATTAACTCTTTGAACCACATGCATACATGCATACATACATACCATTAAACGTGTTTCTATTTGCATAACAGTTATTTATAACGTTAATATTATTTACCTTGTCCGTGAATTTCGATTACGTCGCCCGCCGTACAATACTCGTACGTGTACAACGGTGCTTATCACGTTTCCAGCTGATTATCGTCAAGGTTTCTGCAGTCGAAAACAGCCACAACAAATCTACATACATAGTCTTATATAGCATACTTATAAACTTTTGTATTCTTATGCAGCTATTTTTGTGTTTTTGATTTTTTATTTATTATTTCATTTAACTGAATCTATTTTATTCCACGTTTTCTAGTGGTGGGACGAAGTGATGGACATCTTTAATGGGGTATGCATCACCTTTTTGATTAAACTTTAACTATTATTTGATACGAGTATAAAGATTGATAAATATGAGTTATGATGATATGATTGAAAAGCCATAAATTGATATGAATACAGTTTAGTTTAGTGTTAATATGGTTGTGGGAACAATTTTTAATTGGTTACGAGGCCATCGAAGGCTGAACACAGGGTGTTTTATTACAATCGATTATATAGTAAAATCTAAAAATATGTCTGATTTGCAGTAATGGTACTGCATGCATAAGGTCCAGTGAAGAGAAATCCATTAGAGTTAATAGATTTAGCTGATATGTGCACCCTTTTATTCTATTATTAGTGTAAAGGTTGTTTGTTAATACCACTCTCATAGAAAATCTCGTCCGTGGAAGCAAAAAAACTGTGCAATCGATTCTCATAAACTTTTCTTTAAGCCAATTTTTTCATAAGCAAAATCATTCACTTTATTCAGGAACAGCTTAATAACATTTAGAGACCACTCGAAAACAAGTCCACACTATAAGATGAATGCATAAGAACATCTCTACCAAGTTTTCGGAGCTGCTGGCGAGTCACTAGCGCTATGTGTGCCTTGGCATTGTCCTGATGGAAAATATTTCCTCTCCATTTGACCAAATACGGTCGCTTCTGGGCGATTGTTAGCTTCAGATGATTTAATTATTGACAGTACAGGTCCGAATTAAGACTTTGGCTGTAGTTGAGCAGCTCATAGTAGAAGCCAATCTCACGAATTACACAATAAATCTTCCTGCCTGCCGTTTGCTCACCGCGTTTCGACCAAAAACGTTTTGACTTGAGGTTGTAGTAAGTGATCCACTTTTCATCGCCAGTAACCATCGGTTTCAGAAATGTATCGATTTTGCTGGAAATTCAGTCCAAGAGGTTTTTTGCACCCTTCAATCGAGTTCCTTGCTATACCCAGCCTTAATTAAAGAGTTACATGGGTTTTCTCGGCCTTTTTGCTTAGAACTTGGACGAAGGAAAATAGTTCTCAAATAGTTGTAATCGAAAAAAATTCTTCGTCGAAGAATTGTATTCCAAGACCTGTATACAATTTCATAAAGATCGGTTGAGTAGTTCTCAAGAAATCTTGCCAACCGACTTCAAAAACATAGCTTAGCTAGTCTCAAGGCTGTATCTCCGAAACTATTACTCAGATCAACTTGAAAATTTAGGAAACTATTCCGGAGGTGTTGTAGAATTTAATAAGATAAAAAAATAATCGGTTTTTTGAAACCCGTAAGCCCATGTAACCCCTTAAGTAATACCATATGGTTTTTTTAGCCTATGTTTAGTTCCTCGGTAATCGAAACAATGATTACATGTTGGCCGTACTCAAAGTTTTCTATTAATTTATCGATGTTTTCGAAGATGGTAATCGGCGAATCCAAAATTGTACATGATTGACTCCTACTTTATTAGAACCATAAACACTATTCACAGTTTCAGCCGACTTGCTTGCGGTTTTGATTTTATCGAAGAAAAGCTATAAATTTTGGTTTGTCTTTGCTGGAGCCCAATCACAATTTTATGTTAGATGGCTGATCAAACACCGCTCGTGGACTACTATATGTGTCTTTTGTGAGGCCATAGAAAAGAAGAACTCCTGTGTTCGAACTTATAAATTAGCAAAACGCTTAGGAGCCAATTCAAATTTGCACAGTCATTTTCATTCCCGCCAGCTGGGTGGGAAGTCTGAAGGTATGCGTTCCCAAGTGTTTAAGTCTTGATCTCCCAAACGACAATCTGATAGGATGCTTTAGTACGAAATCTTATGTTTCTAACGCCATGTTGAATAACCCATTCGAACTTATACAAAGCGAGGTACCTATTACTAAAGCCATATATGTATTTGAAAACCCATAATATTATCAATTATTTAGATAATTACTTTCCCTTTTATAGAGATAAACGTACTTTTACAGACTTTTTTGCCGTACAATTTCTCAAATATAGCCTTCGCTCTGAAAGCGTCGTATTACATTGCATAGGCTTCCTAGTACAATTAACCTGCATATAGTTGTCTTTTAAACGGTAAAATTTTGCAGAGGAAAATCGAACAATCAAATTAAATAGAACAAGGCAATCAAGAAAAAAGTTCGGTTTTTATTAAGGTCCTCAGAAAGCTTATTGTTTGAAGACCACAATTTTCACAAATGAAATATTACCCTGAGTAATACTATGCTCTATAGAACCGTTTATTAAAATAGAACTGGAGTTCTAGAAATTTTTGAAACAATCAAACTATCAAAGTCTGTTTGAGATCAGAATAGAAAATGTTTACTTAAAACAGCATACATGAGTGTCGACTTGATTTCTAATACAAATGACAACCCCTTACCCACCAACATTCACTTTTTTATTTAATATGTAGGTGGAACTTTTCAAGATTCTAAAAACATTCCCGTTTAGTAATTAAGTGCAATATATGTAGGTATATTTCTTTCTACTGAAATCATCTTTTCACAATAAATCTTGCTTCACTAATATTTTCTGTTTCCAAATAATTCTATATCTGGAATTCACTAACTTGTTAAGTGGTTAAGGGAGCATCGTGTAATTCCGCGTATATTCATCGAATTCGCCGATGATGCAAACGTAAGTTCGCAACAATTTCATGAGCACTCAAATAACTTACTATGCGAGTCCCGTGTGCATTATATATGGAGCACCCAGAAACTCGTATTACTTAGCGTAGAAAGCACTGCACAGAATGCACACTTAATAGGTGTTTAATAAAAATGTATCCCACCAAGATATTTTTTCGGGTAGTGGACAAGGCACCTGCACTTTATCGCATTGAAACTGCATACTATATTTTAATGACTTCTTGAAACGAATTTTACGAGAGAAATAATCAACACCACTATTCGTTTATTATGATTTTGAGCAACTTTTTAGTTTCGCTTTAGTTTATTTTCACTTTTTTATTATTTATTTTTATTTATTATTATTTTTAAGTTATGTTTTTGAACTATATTATTACGAAGAAAAGCTTTTTAAGTTTGTGGAGTGATTTTTGAATTAATGATACTATATTCACTAAAATTCTTTAAAGATCACATTCAAAAATGTAAGACGCATAACAAAAATGAAATCAGGTTTGGACACTTTTTCGTTATCGAACAAAGTCTACAGCCTAAATGATAGCCCGATAGTCCAAACCATGATCCAAACCAGCCCGCGTGATTTTTTTTTCAAATTCTGTTGTTGTCATTCCATCACTCAAACTTAAAAAGCTTGAACATATTTTTTTTTTATAAACATATTTATACGCATATTCTTGTTAATAAAAATTATTTTTTTTAATGCAATCGACGCATTTAAAACTTCACCTCGACAATATGATAATATGTGTATTCTCTTCTCACTTTTTAACACACTCCGTTAACTAACAGCACTTGGAACAAACAAAGCTCTCGCCGCACTATACTGAAGGAAATCTTTCCAGGTAAACCTCGCTAGCATCCATATGAAGTATATTTAAATTGATCTCACTTTTCACAATACTTTTTTAGAGCCCTAGCCAAAGAGTCTGGTTACGCGAGTGATTCAAATTTGGTATTCCGCAAGCGTGACGTGCCACAAGCCAGCCCACTTAGCCCGGTCGAACAAAAGCAGGCCTACAAGAGCGTGCAAGCGGGTGGCGAACCACCTTTATTCGGGTTTAGAAAACCAGCACCGGAAAGACCAAAAGGTGAGCACCCAAAACAATCATTTTGCCTACGTAAAAGCACAAAGATTTTGTTATCGAAAGCATATAGTATTTTGTAGATTTCGTTTTTCAAAGTATTAATATTTTATAACTGTTGATGCTAACACTGGGTACGAGAAAAAGGTTACGTGCATACTAAAATCGTTTTTAAATGTTTACAATTACTTTATCATATGGTTCTAGAAACACACAATACCAAACACCACAACAAAATACACGAAAAGCAATTTGCTTAACTCCTAGGTTAAAACCGGTGTGGTCTCAAGTGTAACTGATCCCAAATAAAGTCTGAAAAACTATTAACCGCTATTAAGTACAATTACCATTAAGTTAAACTGTAAATTAGATATAATTCACAAATACAAACGCTCAACAAGCGCGTTGAAAAAAGTTCGCGCACAAAAAGTAATTTCTTTACCACGGAAACGCACCGCACCGTTTGGAAAGCAACTCACAAAGTATTGCCACACTAACGACTACCGCAACAAATTCTAATATATACATTTAAATTATTCCATTTTTGAAAACGTCAAAAGAAATCTTCGACTACACACAAATCTCGCCAACATTGACGAGAATTCGCGTGATCTCCACAGCACCAGCGTGCGATAATACTGCCAGCAACCAATTGAAATCTAGCCAAGTCACACACCAACAAGCGACTCCACCACAATTGACGCATATTAAAGTTCACCACCAAGCGAAAATGTTCACGCCATCATTCATACCGCTCGGCGGTAAGCGTGCCTCCAGTTCGGGCGGTGCTTCACCACCACAACCGCCGAATCGTAAATCGTCGTGTCAAAAAGCGACTGCAAAGACGTCCCCAGCGCGTCCACCGAAGCCGACACCGGTCATACCGAAACGTCATGAACAATGTTTTCAAAGTCCCGAAGAAACTGTATTGGGCGCCAACAAGTATGCAACAATTACTCTGCGCAAACACGGGCGCGTTAATGGCGCCATTTGTCGCTCAAAATCTGCTGGCGCAGTTTCAACGCTGTTGGCGGCTACGAAAAGTAGCACTGAAACGCCAGCAGCACCGAGAGCGCTCAGCATTTGTCGCGATGTAACAAACGGTCCGGATGGCGTAAAGCTTAAACGTGTACAACAACATATGCGCTTTCGTTCGATTAGTCCCACACGTTCGCAAAGTCGCGTGACGACGTTACGGCAATCGAGTCGTAGTCCGGTTGCTTTCGGACGTTCGATATCGAAAGAGCGTACATTTGCCGAAGAAAAGAAGCGTTTGGAGAATACTCTGCCTACTGCGTTGACAAATTTTGAAGCCAGTACTAATATTTTACGCGATCCGTCACTCAAATCACCGCAAGAGGTGAAACAAGCTGTGCGCTCATATGCCACATGTGTGGCGCATCTGCGTAGTAAGTCACTGCCACGCCTTAGAGAAGAAGTAAAGAAGACGGAGAACTCTAGTGTTAGCACCACGGTACGTCATTCAATGTGTTTTCCACAGGCCAAAATATTTGATTGTGCCAAAGCCATGCGTAAATCATTGACACGTTCGAAGAGTCCACGCCCGAAAACAATCTCTACGGTCAGTCTAGCACGCACCGACTCCACCTTCTCCATAGAGTCCACAACACCTAAGAACGTGAGTAGAACTAATTTAGTGGTTACGAAACGTGTTGCGCCGCCCAAATCTAAGCCTGAAAGCAAACCCGTTAAAACAAAATCTGTAACACAACAAAATGGTAAACGAGTTCCGGCTTCGGCAAAAGGAAACACAATACCCAAGGCGGTGAAAACGCGTAGCTCATTAAAGACGCAAACTTCGCCTACAGCTACCACTTATAAGCGCGCGGAAGACTCGCATACCATACCACGTAGCGGCTATCAATCAATAACGCTACATCAATCACGTAGTCTCAGTCCAAAGCGTTACTATCACCTGGAAGAGTATAACGCCAGATTAGACGATTACGATGTAGTGGATCGTAGTTATGTAGATGATTTGCTTTGGCAATACGAACGCAGTACTGCCAAACGCTACCCAGCACAGACTTTGCCAGTTGAGTCAACTGCAAGAGATATCGCACGTCCTGAATCCCCCACACCGAGTTTGAAACATAGAAAGTTTTCCCCTACTCGTGAAGTACGTGTACCACAAGAGCTCAGAAGTTTGCAAGTTTCATACAGCAAAACTGAGTCACCGAGAGGGGACCCAGATGTGGCTCGAACTGTCAAACGCACCAGTAGATTTTCTCCAACACGTGAAGTACGTATGCCAAACTTGCCTCCGAGCTTGCAACCCATAATTCCACGTTCGAAATCTGCACGAACAGTGCGTGATATCGCACGACCGGAGTCACCGGCTATTACGGATAATACACGACGATTCTCACCCACACGCGAGGTACGTGTGCCACAACCCCCACAAAGTTTGCCACCTCCATTGCTACCAGTTTCTTCGGCACACGCAGTACGCGTACAATCTCCTTCGAGAGACGCGAACTCCACTTCGCGAAAGTTTTCGCCCACACGGGAGATACGCGTACCTCCACAACAGAGTGCGCGCAGCGTACGTTCACCCTCGAGACGTCGCATAGACACTTATCGTGCCAGCACAACAAAATCTACAGACAAATACGATGGTGGTAAAGTGCTGAGAGCCAGCAGTTTGAGTAGCGCCGATGATCGCACTAAACGGGGTCTCTATCTATGTGGTGAGTTGGCGCATAGCGCTACTTCGCTCGAACATTATGAGCGGCACAGTCCCACATGTCGCTATCGTAATAATTCCGAACGTTTTACGGAGTTGAATCGATTCTACAGCACTCTAGAGCGGGTCGGTCAACTAGAGCGTGCTACTTCGTTATCTTCGTTTAAGCCGATACGCCGAGAAGGCGAGCCTTTAGATTTTGATGAGTGGCGTAAGATAAGACATCATGAACGAGCTGAGAAGGAGCTAAACTATTTGGTAGGTAAGCTTAAGCACGAACAACGTACAAAGGATTTTGTGTTTCGCCCAAAAGACGTGGAGGATGTGAAGTGGCGTCAAGATACCGACTTTGGCTTGCACTCAAAAGATAAATCTGTGGAGGACTTACGATATTCTTTCGAACAAAAGAATATTTTCGCAGATTATGAACAAAAAATGCGTCAAGAGTTTGATGGATCACGTGATATTGTGCGACCTTACTGGCGTCGAAACACTGTAGCAGATTTGGCTTCCAGCTTGGAAGGCAAAATCCAGCCATATAGTGCAGTCGATCACATGACAGCAACAGTAGAGCCTGAAGAGCTCGCAAAATGTCAGTTAAGCAGTCGTCTCGTAAGCACGCTCTCTAAAGATCAGATATTGAAGATTACGCAGCAATTAAACGAAATATATTCGAACAACACGCTTGCCTCTTCGGAAGATTATGTGATCACTGTGGATGAGGATGCTAAGAGACGGGCTGCCCTACCGGGTGCACTCAAAGTGCGCTGTAACTCTACATTGACGAAAGAAGAACTTTTGAAACCAACGATTAGCAAAAAATTGGCGAAGGAAACTACAATTAGCAAAGAGTATAACAATTGTAAGCCCACAAACGAATCTACTTCGAAAGAACTCACCGTTAAAAGCGCACGTAGCAGCTCGCCAGTATATCTGGCACGCGAAACACGTGGTGCCGTTGCCGCAAAAAACGCTGAAGTTTTTATGCCCAAACCACCGCCAATACCAGAGCAACCCCAATCTGTAAAACTCGATAGGAAAACCACGGAACATCGCGAACATACAAAAGTGGCAACTGAAGAAACCAGACCATTTAGGAGCCATGTGCACTATGAACAATCCGAGAAGGATATTGAAAGCGAGCAACATAAGCAAGGTGAACCTTCGCCGAGTGGAAAGGAACCGAAAGAAAAAATCACACAGAAGATACAATATTTTGAAGAGCGTCAATATGATGAACCACCAAAGACAATTTATCATGCACGCGAAGACTCTTCCCCGGACGAAGCCGAAGTAATGAAAGTAATTGAGGAAAATATGAAATCGCGCGCACGTAAAGGAACTCCAACACCAGCACTGCATCATCATAAGGAGCTTAGTCACTCTTTAACCGATCTAAAGGAGATTTTTGGCGAACGCCACACGGCACGTGTAAATTTTCACATGCATTCACCACCCGAGCGGCCGCCCGACGTCGGCAGCGTCTCTCAGCCCATGAGTCCAGTGCGTGATTGTATGGACGTGACAGAAGACGCTTGGTATGATTTAGGCGAGTTGACGCCAAACAGTAGCGCCGAGCAGTTGGATGTACACTATCGCTCGCGTAGCATTTCGCCCGTCTCACAGGCCTCATCCTCTTACCTATGTCGCGTGCACACGGGCGATGTACGTAAAATGAAGGAGCGCTTCGAAAGTTTTGGTGCACACGATGATAGTCGGTGTCATTTTTTTGGGGTTAGTACGCTGAGAAAGGTGCGCAGCGATCCTGAATTGAAGCAATTCAATGCAGTTTCAAAAGACGCCTTAAAGATGGAGACCACAAATGAGGAATACGGTGATGTACAAGCGCTGGCGCACAAATTCGAACAACGCAGTCAAAGCATGCGCGTACGCACCGGAAGTGGACGTGGACGTACACCATACCGACGCGTAATCTCGCCGATAGGTGTGAGAGATCGACTTATGCCGCATATCGATATAATAAGTAAAACAGCGGCTCTAAAGGAGAACAAGCATGCGACTGCACAGCAGCGTCTAGTAAAAGCGGCACCCGAACGTAGCTTTGTCGTTGAGAAAATACGCAGTCAATACGAACGTAGCTTATCACCGCCAATAGACGTGTTCAAATCGCGCTCAAGCCCGGACATACCACAAGCAGCAGCTATTTCACCGCATCTCTCGGCAGACTGGACTGCACACAAGTATCCAAGTCCCACACAAAATGCATTTAGAGGAAATGGAAGTGCAAAACCGTTAAATAGAGAACGCACTTCGGTACGTATAGCGAAAATTTTAAGAAGGCTGCCGCCACGGTCGAGTTCGGCTTCGCCGCCGAGACCACCGAAAGCCCAGCAACATACTCGTGACACTTCGCTACGGAGAATGCATCGTAGCGATATATTTGCAAACCAACAATTCGATCCGAAGAAGCATCAGCCGAAAGCACGCTATGTGCCAGACGGCGCCGAGGCAAGTGAGCGGAAGCGTGCCTCTTCGCATCCACGTTGCGGCGGCAGTTGTGAGATACTCAAGAGTGCGATGGCGGTATCATTTCAAGGTTTTTAAAATATCAATTTACCGAATATGCACAAATTTATGATGATTCTTACAAAGCGCACAATAACTAAAGTGATTTACAGAACTATTGACCTATACAACGATTCCCCAATGGTCATGATTGGGTTGTTAGCACTCGAAAGAGTTGAAGAAGCATATTTTTCTTCATAGTCTTTAATACTGAAACCCCAAGGTTTGGGCTCATACCATTCTCCCCACCTATTTATACATTTTTTATGGACTTGCATGCGTACTTATAAGAAATAAGTTCCCTAAAAATAATTTTTGTATTTAAGATCATATTTTCTCGATACCTCGTGCCATTATTACAAATCCATTATCTCAGTAGTTAGCGGCTCTTTATCTTTTACTTACAAAATATTCGTATACGCTTTGGTATTTGTGTAAGAGTCATTACATAATGGTTGACTGATTCGCTGGGTTATACCGTTTTTTGCTGCTTTGGCTTCATAGCTTACGAGTTTTCACGCCCTCTCCTTATCTATATTTCTATTAACATCTTCAACTTTTAAATGTCCTTTTTCATGTCCGTTTGGTACGTTCTAAACACGTTATCGCAGATGACGGTAACGATCCACCAGTACCACCAAAACCTAGTGGATATCGCGCAGGTGAGTTCTTACATATAACTGATATTCATAGAAGATTTAAGGGATGACGAGTATCCCCGTTACTTAATATGTACTATATGTTAAACCACTTTCATTTCATTAACCATTGAAGTGTGGCTAATCGAACAGACAACTGATATAAATCGGATACGTAGACTCTAATAGAATATAGATAAAATAGTAAGGGGTTTTATGCTTTACAATATGAGTTTTCCCACAATCTTATATTTTGAATTTACTTAGATAATTTTATTATTGTTTTTGCCTGTCAAATGTTCAACAAGATAGCAGAACTCAAACGTAGCGTACTCTGGTACGACGAATCGAACACAGCATACTCATAGACTAGAATGCTGTTTAAAATAGAACGATAATCGATATTTCAAATAGAATGTAAAAATTAGATTAATTATATAGAAAAAGAAAGGGCATACAAATTTAATGTTACAAATCAAAAATTAATTTCACCCCAAGATCTTTTTGTTCGAATGATTATTCATTTCTGAGAAGAATAGACTTGTAAAGCTGGTGGTCATTTCTACCTCTGTCACCATAGTCCGTAAGCATGATAGTAAGATTTTGTTCCAGACGCAAGTCTAAATCTTTATGAAGAATACGGTTATGTTATCTCATTTTAGTCGTCCATCCACCTTTGTTAATGACGAGAACATCGAAAAAGTTAAAGAAACCGTCTTTAAAGTCATTGTGATGGTATCAGAGAGACAGCAGGAAATCTCAACAACTGTTTTGGATCAACTCAACACATTCTGATTAATGTTTTGGTTATGAAACATGTCAATCTACCTCATCTCATATTCGTCAGCTTTGGCCCTCTGCGATTTTATTCTGTTTTCGTATCTGAAAAATCTATTTTGTAAAGCGCCATGAGTTCATTGACCCAATAATACTAAATTCCTTGTATACACTAGATTTACTCGTATAGTGATAGACGAGGCCTTTACTATAGTGCTATACTGCGCATAATTCATCTCAGTCCATTCGACATTGACTTAAACGATTCGAAAATAGTCGTTTAATCTATTTAAGCTCGGTAATTGATTTCAAAGTTTGAAATTTTTACTTTTTTGCTACAGTGACATAGAAGACTATATTTTACAGGAGTGATTACTCTCGATAGTAGAGTCGTTTATGACCCAAATACTGCTAACTTTAGTTACAAGAATAACATGTTTTCCAACCAGACACTTCTTTTTGTTTATTGGACGTAGTCACCGTTTACGCGGCTATAGCCGAGCTTACAACAGCGCGCTAGTCGTTCTTCATTCTCGTTGTTTGGCGCCAATTGGAGATTCCAAGTGTCCCTTCTCCACTTGGTCTTTCCAACGGAGTAGAGGTTATCCTTTTCCTCTGCTTCCCCGGGCAAATACTGCGTCGAACACTCTCAAAGCTGGAGTGTTTTCATCGTTCCATCGTCTGCCAATGCGCAAAGGAGCATAAATCTTCAGCAGAACCTTACTCTCGAATACTCGTAACGCCGACCCATCAGATGTTTTCATCGTCGATGCCTCTGCACCATATAGCAGGACGGGAATAATGAGTGACTTGTAGAGTTTGGTCTTTGTTCGTCGAGAGAGGTTTTTACTTCTCAATTGCCTACTCAGTCCGAAATAGCACCTGTTGTCAAGAGATATTCTGCGTTAGATTTCGAGGCCAACGTTGTTGTTGGTCTTAATGCTGGTTCCAAAATAGACGAAATTATCTATGAACTGTCAACAGAGACGTGGGAGCCAAGTCGCGAGTGCGACGACTATTTATTTGATGACAGGAGACATTTCGTCTTGTCCTCGTTCACAACCAGACCCATACGCTTCGCTTCCTTATCCAGTCTGGGGAAAGCAGAACTAACGGCGCGGTTGTTGAGGCCAATAATATCAATATCATCGGCGTAAGCCAGTAGCTGTACACTCTTATAGAAGATTGTACCTTCTCTATTCAGCTCTCCAGCTCCAACAATAGATTGAAGAAGTCACACGATAGGTAGTCTCCTTGTCTAATTTCTCCTTTGGTATCGAACGGCTCGAAGAGGTCCTTTCGGATCCTGATGGAGCTTTTGTGTTGCTCAACGTCAGCTTACACAGCCGTATTAGCTTTGCGGGGATACCAAGCTCTGACGGCATAGAGGCAGTTTCTTTTCGTGCTGTCGAAGGCGGCTTTAAAATCGACGAAGAGGTGGTGTGTGTCGATCTTCCTTTCACGGCTCTCTTCCAAGATTTGGCGCATGGTGAAAATACAACCAGACACAATAACCATAAAATATTCCGAAAGTTGCTGATAAGCGTCTTAAACACTGTTCCAATATAAAATAAGACACAACATTTGCTTTAATTTTCTCTCACCTCCCACTGCAGTTTTTCGTTACAAAAAAAGAATAACAACAAATAATCATTTGTTTACATTTCTTATGCGTACACGGCACTTACAAAGTCCGCTGCTCTTTCTACCGCAGCCAAGCTACAAGCTCAATAGGCCATTGACACACCCAACGAAGTGCGCGTAACCTTTAAGAAACACGCTGTCGTCATTAAGATTATGAAAAGTAAAGTGAAAACAAAATGAAACTAATAATAAAAGGAATATTTCCTTTTGACCGCAAAAAAGATAATTCGCGCACACGAAGGCGAAGGCAAGTGCGAAGCTCAAGCAAAACAAACAACAAATCGAAGACGCTTAACGCTAAAAGCCGTTTCCGTCGCCGGTCCACAACTGCGCACTACTTAGCAAGTACAGGCTGAGAAGGTTAGCGAATTGCTAGGTGCAGCACCGTCAAAAGACTCATTTCCTTCATTTCGTTTAGTTTTCTTAACATTTTCATGTTCTTTTTTCCACTTGCGCACCGTTACACCTGTTCGGTGGTGTGGTTGTTGTGGCTCAAGACTTAAAATCAATACTACCAATAGTGCTTTGTGACCTCCTTAGCTTGGCCAGTGGTGCGCTGCAGTACGCACACTATTAGTTAGTTAGCCAAGTTAGTACGTAGTTGGTGGCAGAAAACCTCGCAACGTCAAAGCCAGTGTGGTGGCGTTGGTAATTAGAGTGATGGCGGTGGTGGTTTTCGGGGGGTTGCGCTCACACAAATGTGCAAAGCGTTGCCATGGCCAGCGCTAACAACAGTCATAACAAAACAACAACTACAACAACAACAATGGGCAGAGCAATCATGCAGCGCTCAATGTTAGTATCGAGCGCCCTTCCACAAGGCAATCAAGTTAGCCAGCCAGCGGCAACAGACCACCAGACTAAGAGGCTAGTAGTAAACAGGCTTAGCTGGCGCATTGGACACTCACGTTGCACCACCAAGGCAGACAAGTTGGTCAGTCGGCGTTGAGCCGCTGCTTTTTCCGCAAGTCTATCAGAAATTAGACGCGTGCTCCGCGTGCACCACCGTGTCCAATCGGCGCAAGAAATACAAATCGATTTTTTATAAATAGAGTGTAGATAATAAGTGAGCAGCAAATAGTGAGCTAATAATAAAATCAAAAATGAAAGTGAATAGTGAATTGTGAGTGAATTGAAGTGGATTAGTGCGTGGGACAGTCCGCCACCTCACATGCAGTGCCATAACGAAACTACGCGTCCGCTAACGCAGTACACGCGCATCGGTAAATTTTCCTATCAGGCGACGCAAAATGGTTTCCCCTTGCCGCCCAGCACGGTGGCCACAAACCGCAGATACCATTTGAATGCGGAACAACCGCAGCATTATGGTCGCGCCACCAACTTGAACAACCACATCACCAGCAGCAGCAACATCACACCCGCCATACCAACCTCAACAACTCCGAGCCGCTTGCATCAGAGTTGTCATGATTTACGTGCATTACAAGAGCCGCTGACTGCTGCGCCGCGTGCGTTAGCCGGTAAAGTGCCCGCGTTTCAACGCGTTGAGACACCTGTCGGCGCCAGCAACAATGCAACAACTGATGGCAGCGCAACGCTGGCAACACACCGCTGGTCGCGCCAACGCTCCAGCGACTCCTGCAATATTGCCAATTGCGGTAAAATACTGTGGGTGAGTCGCGAGACAGTCGGCGTGCCAGTGGACAATGACTATGAGGCAGCGCGCACGTTTGCCGCTAGTAAAGGTTATTACTACGATCGCGAGCAGAACGTGCGTATACGCACCAATGCCAAGGGGCTGCCTTATACGCCGTTGCCGGAGCGCAAACAGGACTTCCTCGCCAACCAGCGCGCCATTGAGGCGGTGGTGCCGTTGGTGTTCAACAGGCGCCGTCAGTCGAGTTAGTATCCTAGTGTCCTATTTGCATTAGTATATGTGAGCATATGTGTGTGGAGGGAGAGAAATTTGCATAGGGGAATATTTTTACATGAAAAGTATGTCAATGCAGTTAAGGCGGGTTCAAATTTATAGCTACAGCAGTGACTAAAATAGATTTAGTTTGCTGAAAATCTAGGCCAAAAGGTTTTAGACCTTCTGTATATACGGAAGAAGTTTATTAATAGATACAAAAAAGTAACGGGTAAACTAAAAAAAAGTAGTGGTCGTTTACAATTAGGTTGCAAGAAACACTATTCATTTTGGTTGTACCGAAACTATAATACCCTTCATATATAAAAGTGGTTTTCCATACAAGAAATTGATTTTGACTGGTCAGTTTGAATAATAACTAAGTGGCACAGTGGTCCAAAGTGAAAAATTGTATAGGTTGTAGTGTTATAAATGCTACAGTGGTCCCATATCGGCGGTTCGGTAAAATAAAACAGCTTCTTGGAGATAAGAGGAAATGTGAAAGATTTCAGATCGGTATCTCAAACTCTGAGAACCTAGTGCGTGTATAGTATATATAGACAGACAGACAGACAGACAGACTTGGCTAAATCTACTCAGCTCGTCACTCAGACTCATTTATGAATATAAATTACAGCGTCTCCGAAAACTGCTTCTGAATGCCACAAAAAAATTAATTATTCTCTATTTAGGGTATAAAAAACCTAAGTAGCTTAGTACACCTTATTCGGTTTATATTAAAAGGGATGGTATTATATACGTAGTATATGATGATGGATCTTTCACCACATAAATCCGTATAAATACCAGTCAGGTATGCCCTACTGTAGTAGGATCACTACTCTTTGAATTGGTTCAATTAATTATTTTTGAAATAGTAAAAAAAAAACTATTAAATTAGGTCAGATTGAATTATTCATCAATATATTTTGTCGCCTTCAAAGTAATCCCCACCAGATATAATTCACTTAGCAATGATTTTTCCATTCCACGAAACACTTTTCATACGTACTTCTTGGAATGGCCTTCAGCTCCTTTAGCGAATTTTGTTTTATCTCTTCAATCGACTAACAACGGGTTCCACGGAGCAGCAAATTCAGTTATAATGTTCGCACGATCAAGCATATCCAAAGAGACCTATTTACGGTACTCTTTTTGAAAAAAAAAATCAGTTTTATCGAGACGAGTCGAGCAAGAACGCATTTCATATCCAAAATGTTCACCAAAATCATTCGAACGGACTCGCGGGAGATGTCGAGCTCTCTTGCCATCGCATGCCTGACGATTTTCAAGCACCAAGCACTTCCCTTTTTAATATTTTCACCAGTTGAAGAGGTCGATGGTCGTCCAGAACAAGGCATCCCTTCAACGATCTCTCGACCGTCTTTAAACGCTTTGTACCACTCTTAGGCTTTTGTTTTTGAATCACCATAATTTCGAACATTTGCAATGATTCGGTACACGAACTTTGGTTAAAAATACGAAATTTGAGACAAACTCTTTGTTCGGTACTTTTATCCATTGTAAAAATCGCAAACTGGTTGACAGATCGCGCTCATATTTAGCCTAGTAACTAAAGTCCTACCAATTTAGAAATATATGTACATTTTTTTGAAATATCATTTACGCGGAAAATTTAATAACAATTTTCGGGTGTTTTTTTGTCCCAATGTACATAAACAGAACTTATAAACTCTTTCTGTTTTTAGTATCTTTATATTGAACCGATATCGTTCTAACTAATTTAAATGTTCAAATTTACGCTGATTAAAAAATTCAAAATTTTATTGATATGGAATTATATTTTTGTGCAATAATTTGATTGCAGTTTTGAGCATGAAATTAGAAACTATTGAGCCCTAGTTTCCAGAAAGTTGTGTTCGATTAAAGATTTCACAGAAAACATCAGCCAAATTATGGTAAAAGAAAGACAATGTTTTTAACTATTAAATAGTAATCCCCCAACAGGACCCGAGGATACTTTAAAATTATTTTAAAAATTAATGTTAATAATAAGATACTAATGAGAAAACCTTCTAAAAAATCTGCAGGCTACATGAGTTTTACTTCACATTAGTATTTTCCTTTAAATAAACTGTGACTCGAGTTTAAAGAATTGCTTTTAAGGTCATTATGTACAGCATACATCTATACACACTTTATTTCTGCAGACTACGAAGCCATTTCTCTAAAATAGGGCAATTTTCAGAAATTTGCATATAATTATATTTGGCGCATATGAAATTGAAATCCTTCCGAATATGCCTATGCCTTAGAGAAATAATAATTTTAGCTATTAAATGCAATTTAAAGTAATTTACACTGCAAAGCCTTGGCATAAATGCCATGTGGCGAACACCTTCACCCAAAGGCTAGAATTTAACCGCCAAAAAACGGAACAAAAGAAGGTCATTTCCTTAGAAAAAGTTCTTTTAATAAATGACACGAGTCACAATGCAGTGAATGCGGGAGACTGCAAAAACACACATACATACATACATATATAATACATATGTATATGTATAATAGTAACCCTCAGAAGTGAAGTGGACTGTGTAGTATGGTGTTTGCAAGTACAAAAACATATATTGTACATATTTATGGGTATATACATATGTATGTATGTATATAGGTAATTTTATAGCAATGTAATTAGCTGCAACTGAAGCGTAGCAAAAGGCAATTAAGAGAATAGAGAGATTTAAATTACAAAGAATTTAAAAAAAATATAACTGAATTTATTTGACAAACATTTTATAAGCAAATTTTTCAAACGAGTGCTATACTCAACAAACCACAAAGATATTGGAACTTTATATTTTATTTTACTTTCGGAGCCTGAGCAAGAATAGTTGGGGCATCTCTTAGAATCTTAGTCCGAGCAGAATTCGGACACCCTGGAGCCTTAATCGGAGATTGGTCTCAGTTTTATCATTAACAGTGATAGGCCTCTTTTTGGAATCAATTAATAGAGATTTAGTTTTCAAACAAGTGCAACTTTGCTCAAAAATATCGTCTAAAGAAAGCATTTACAAAAACAAGCTTTTCATTAACTTTAATTAAACAAAAATTGAACTAGGCGGCAACAGTTCTCAAATTTTTTGTATAATTTAACTTTAGTTGTTTTACTACAAACAAGTGGCAACGTCAAAAACAATTAACAGTTTTTGGTTTCATAAACCTTTTTAGTTTTTTCTTGTCTTGTATTAATTCATTATTTGTATTAATTTAATGGAACACAAAAATTAAAACAGGTGGTAACGCTTTTGCAAATTTTCTTAAACTTGAAAACTTTGTAAACTCTTTAGACACTTCTTTTTATATTTCATTTATGTTACCCATTTTATTTTGAACAGGTGGCAACCACAATATTTTTTGTACAGTTTTTAGTTTATTACTTTAAAGTAGTTTATTACCCACATAGTAGTACTATTTTATTAATTTTAAAAATTTAATTAAGCATAAAATCATAACAGCTGGCAAACCTTTTCCAGAACTTTTTCAACTTTAAATCTATAGGAACTGCCTTGGTGAATTAAATTAAAAATAATTTTATTATGTAACCAAATTTATTTTGAACAGGTGGCAACCTCAAAATTTTTTGACAGCTTTTAGTTTCTTGCTTTAAAGCAGTTTATTACCCACACAGTAATATTTCATTAATTTTATTAATTTAAATAAGCGTTAAACAGGTGGCAACACTTTTCCAGAATTTTTTCAACATTAAAACTATGCGAACTCCTTTAGTATATTAAATTAAAATAAATTTATTTTATTACAAATTTTATTTTGAACAGGTGGCAACCACAAAATTTTTTACAGCTTTTAGTTTCTTGCTTTCAACAGTTTATTACACACACAGTAATATTTAATTAATTTTAGTAAATTAAATAAGCATTAAATTTAAACAGGTGGTAATCCTTTTTCATAATTTTTTGAAAACTATGCAAACTCCTTTGATAAATTGAATTAAAAATAACTTTTTTTATACGTTAAACATTTTATTAAATTGTAAAGAGGTGGAAACCCACCTAGAAAACTACTTATAATTTTTAGCTTCACCAACCTCTTCAATTTTTTACCCATATAGTAGTATTTCCAAATCTCATAAAATTTTAAAGTTTTGGTAGAGGTAACAAACTAAAAATTTTAAGTAGTTGGTAACCCTTTCGAAAGAAATTTTCAGCTGTAAACTTTTTTAACCTTTACAGTTTGTAATATTTTTCTCTAACTTTGCGGATAATTCCAATCAGTTGGCAACCTTTTACACATTTTTTTATAATTTATATTTCTCGTATAATTATAATCAGTGGTGTCACATAAATTGCTGCACTGACGTGATTTCGTTACCTCTCACAAATTCGTTGTAGTAAAAAGTAAGTTCAGTTTGAACTTTATCCACTACATAACGCTCCTTTCTCTTTTCCCACACTAACACAAAACCTTAATTTAATTAAGCATTTAATTGAATACACTAATTTGACTGAATTTAACAAAAGAGAAGCAAAAAAAGTTAACTTCGGTTGCACCAAGCTAGAATACCCTTCACAAATCAAAAAGTTTTCATATAAGAACTTGTCTTTGGTCGAAGAGCTCGTATGCTTTAGTGATCCGTTATCGACTCTATCGGTTCCGACATATGTATGTGCATATAAGCAGCTTCTCAGGAAGGAAAGGACATGTACGAAATTGCAAAATTATCTTAAAAAATAAGGGACTAATTCGCAAAGCAGTTACTCAGTTACACAGTCACGCAATTTATTATATTTTATAGAATTTCCGATGTTTTCCTCTGGTCGTTAGAATTTCGTGGCAAACTTAGTGCACCCTGCTCAGGGTATAAAAAACATAACTTCTTTAATATAATTTCTCTCAGCACTCCACAAAGAACAATTACAATGGCAATTATCACAATAAGTAGATGGGGAAACTGATTACACACCAAAACTTATTTTTCGCGTACCTAAATACTTAACGTAAAATAGTACATGCTATACTTAAATGAGCCCTAACAAAAATAACAAATAGCGAAAAAACGAAGCAGACAGACTAGAAATTGAACTATCGTACTCAGATCTTTCATGAAAAATAAACAAACGGCAAAAAGGTAAACATATCGCAACTTTAAAGCACCATAAGATGACAAAAAAAATTGTTATCACGTAAAGTTGTTGTAAATCAACAAAACAAATTGGTGCTCAGTATTTGCGGAGAAGCATCGAGCGCTGAGTACAAGAGTGAACAATCTAACCGCATTGTTGAGATATTAATTACAACTACAAGTGAATTAACTACGAATTACCCTCGTGGCACATATGAAAATCGTAATCACAGTGCAAGTATTAGTATGAAAACACCAAATGGAGAGTCTGTCGTTACGGTAGTGCGTCAAATGAGAGTAACGAGCAATTTAGCGTGCGCTCCATAAGTCAGTAAGTCAAATAGCATATGATTACAGTGACGCAAGATGAATGGAATCGAAATAAAATTTAATTATAAATTTTAGTAATTGTAAGTTAGTTCTATATTTTATATTTGGGGGAATAGTAAAATATCTCTATGGGTCATTTTAACGGAGATATATAACAACAATAGTCTGATATTAGTAGGAGAAATTATTTTTAAGGTCAACAGGGGAACATTCTTTTTTGAATACATAACATATGCTCAAAATTGACCCGGACTGAAGACACTTTCACATATTTTAATATAAGTATTAAAATAGGCTCTTGAGCCAACGATCAAATCAATTTTCCATACATTTGTTATAATGCCTTCGGGGTCTTCAGCGTACTTTTCTTTGGTTTCGTCTCATTTTTGGAAGATCATTCCCTATATTGTTGGATAAGTTTCGACTTAATATTCATAAGCTCCCGCAAAATAAAAAGTAATGATGCGCTTGATGAATGTAGGGTCCTCAGCTACGTTGTCAAGCACCTATTTTGCGACCTCTACTCGACGTTGTTTTTTGGTGTCTTAGTACAAGTCTTGTATTGATACATTCATACCTAAAACATTAACCAAAATGTCTTAAGCCCAGCCGTAGGAAATATTGAGATCCTCTGCTATCTCTTTGGCGTCAGCAGGATAATTTTCAAGCGCTGTTTCCCTAACTTTTTTGGTTTACAGCAACGGATGGACGACCTACATGAGACAAGTTTTTGATGACTTCGCGCTTTTTTATAACATTGATGTAACTTTTCAAAAATAAGGAAAAACTATAAATTTTTTTCGAATTTTTTTTTTCCAGCCTGTCAATTATTATCCTTCTTCGAAAAAACTATCTCCCACTTTCACTCGATTGTGAGTCCCAGAGATAATATTTGCCCCACAAATGTTCTAAATGCGCCACAGTGCGTACAAACCAGTCACTCTAATAAAAGACCGTTGCAAATCTAAATGAAAGTACGTGAGCACACCCGAGTACTTGGCGACTGAGACTCATCGCGAAATCTGCGCCAGAAGCATGCACGGTCGTACTAACTGGGAGTAGCGCAGCCGGCAGTGGAGCAACTGGCTGAGTGCCCCAATCGAACGGCGCCACAAACAGTTGAACGATGCGCGCCCGCCAGTAATGTGCACACGCTAACGGTTAACGGTTGAATTGTGTCGAATTTTTCATTTCAAGTGAGTTCAAGTAGACTTTCGCGAAGGCGCAGCAGCTGAGCCAAATAGAAAATCAAATTGAAGAACAAAACGACGCTATAAGCACGTTCACTGGATATAATAGAATTATACGCGAGTAAGTGTTAACACAGACGAGCGGCAGTGGCGTGCCGCCGCACGCCAAGATAACATTAGCGACTGCGGCAACGAACTGCATATTTTGCATTATTGTTGTTGTTATTTGTGAACTGTTCTAATTAGCAAACAATTGATACGCGCGTAATTCGAAGCGCGCCGCCTGCCCGTAGACAGCGCGCGTCTCAGCTTGCCGCACTCCAATCGCCACACGCCGCGCTGATTGCATTGTTCGTTGAATAGCGGTTGAAAAAAAGTGGAAAACACTTAATTTTGCATGCGGCCATAAAGTTCAATTCAGTTCAGTTTACAGTTTAGTGTCTACAAGTTGTCTTATCTGACGACGTTGCTGGTCGCCGCGCCGCGCACCGCCGCACACCGTCAAATGCCGGGCGCTAGACAGTGCAACGCTTTGCGAGGTATTTTATGTGCAATTTTATACATGCTTAGGTAGTTAACCCGCCAAGCAGCGCTTTTGTTAAAGTCACTATGAAAAAGCAGCAACAAAACGATACGAAAAAGTTAAGCACAAAATAAAAAAGTTGTGGGAAAAGTGTTGTGGAAAAGTTGTTGCCCGCTTGCGCAGTAGTGAAAGTGTAAATTAAACGCGCCACAAAAATAACCGGCATCACAAGGCAAAGCTCGTCCGACAGCTGGTGCGGCCGCTGCGACGCGCACAGACCGCAGACAAGCGCTAAGTGACAAGCTGGTCTGACTGGCGCGCAATCAATTTACCGCATCAATATAGCAATTTGTATTTTTTTTTATTTTTGTTGCTTTAGTCTTTTGGTCTGTAATTATTTTTCAGTTTTCGGCAAGTTTTTGTCTATTATTATTCTTTTTGTATGTTTTTTTTATTTAACACTTTAGTGTAATGCTTTTCTGGAGGGAGGCGAGGCAATAGTTGAAGCTGTTAAAGCGAATCTCTTTCTGGGTCAAACGAAATTGGTTTGTTCTACATTTGATTAGCTCCACTCAGCCAATTTATTTTTTCTTTCCATCAATTTTTTGCTATTACTCGATTACTTTTCTCTTTCTTTATTGCATATGCGGAACAACTTTGAATTGAACGTATGAGTGTATGAAATTAGCGCATTTCTCTCAAAAGCGTTAATTTTATACATCTCGAGAGACTCCAAGCGATTTCGGGTGTCTTCTTTTTATAGCTGAGCATTTTGTTTAGTATAAGTGGTCCAACACACCATGTAATGTCGATAGATTTTCTTTTACCATTCACTGTAAGATCATTTATTAGTGCATCGAATCTTAAGATTATTTTTTTCCTTCCTCTTTCTAACAACAGAACAGAGAATATTTCCACATAATTTTGGGGAGTGTTGTTGAGTTAACTTATAAAATTATTATAGTTATATAGATCCGATTCCCATCGGCATGGTACAGTGATCTGTAACCATATTTAGGCAAGTGTATCATAGAGCCATTTTTAAATATGTCGAATACATTCAAATATTTCCTAATTACTACTGCATCTATTATAATTACTATATTGAGGTGATCAGTGAACTTGTGAAACGTTCTTACTGTCTTAACAGAACTCAATTCATTTTGCCTGAATTTTTGAGATCTCGACCTGAAACATTTCTCACATATGAAAAAATTTTTTATTTTTTTATTTGACGATACATCTTCACGAAATTTTTCATGACAACAGTACAATCTTCAAACCAATTTTACAGATCGGCCTACTATAGCGTTTAGCTGTCATATAAACAGACCAATCAAAATCAAGTCCTTGTATATTTGGCATAGGTTATTTTTCAAGGCAGCACTATAATCTTTGAACGAATTGTTCAGATTGGACAATCAAATATAGTTGACATACAAAGCGACCTTTCAAAATGAAGATGAAGATATCATTTGTCATGGATTTCCTGGGGTAAAAAATAGCCTTTTTCAACAGTTTTTTCTCATATAAAAAATTAAATATTTTATTGTTACAAACATACACTATTAACAAAGAAATTCTGAAATTTTTGGAAAAAAATATTTTAAACTCGGCCATTGCGTCGCCGTTTCCGGTGACCCCCCGAAAAAAGATGCGCCCGCGTTGGCGGAACAAATCCTTACAGGATCATTTAAAATATAAACAAAAAAAATACGATTTTTAGTTAAATCCTTAACATAGAACTTCGAAGAAGGGAAAAAAATTGAAAATTGGATTTTTGGCTGACATTTGTAGAAAATAATTAAAATTCCGCGACATTTTTTTTTTCAAATAGTTGTAATCGAAAAAATCCTTCGGCCAAGTCTTAAAGACCAGAGTAAAATTTCATGAAGATCGGTTGAGTAGTTCTCGAGAAATTTTGTCAACCGACTTCAAAAACACAGTTTCGGGAAAAACGCGTTTAAAGACGGCACACTTAGCCTAGGCAGCCTCGAGCGCATAAGTTCTCAAAACTGTATCTCCGAAACTATTACTCGGATCAACTTGAAAATTTAGGACAATATTCTAGAGGTGTTGAAGAATTTATTAAGACAATAAAAAATTTCATTGTTTGAAACCCGTAAAGCCATATTATCTTCTTTGCAACCGAAATTAACGTGTTAACGTTTCATCTTTTTTGAACAATTCTGTGAACTCGAAAAAATAATCGAGTCTAAATAGCGAGTTTTAGCGAGTGTTTTTTTCTGCTCGCTTACAAGCAAACAGACTAAATATTACACAACAAAATCTCCACTTTAACATATTTCCTGCTTTTATTTGCATTATTTCCCCATACGATATTTCATTATTATTTACGCTTCAAAAATGTGTACATATAATATATACATATGTATGTATGTATTTATGCATGCAATTACTAGCTGTGCATGCAATTATTACTTTTTACCGTCAATCACAGCAAACCAAGCAAGTTATGCATACGGCAATCAAAATAATTAAACAATTTCCAGCTGCTCATGCGGAAAATGCCACGCCAGCCGAACAAATTAAATTTCTTTAAAAAAGCTTATCTGCAGATAAAGTCAGGAAATTAGATAAAAATGTGTTGTTTTTCATATTCAATAACAAATTGCCACACACATACATACATACTTGTTTTTTAGCTTTATTTGTGTTTATCTAACTGTTTGTTTACCTCACTTTTGTAACTGAAGGCGAGGCAGTCAGCTTGAGACGTCAGTCGTGTCAGCCACCCAAACTCACGTTCACTCGCCGCTTTGACGCACACAAACACACACATGCTTGTAATCATAGTGCGCCCATTTGAATTGAATTCATTCGAACCACCCAACGAAGGTCTTACAACAGACACGACGGCCCTTACTTACTAGTAACTGGTGCTGTGTCGATCCGCTTGCCGCCCCACTCTTTCGCCTGCACGACAGCACGCCAGCGAGCACGCGCTTTGCGGCGGCGACCTACTAATTGTTATTTGACAATTATTATTTGCTGTTAGTCGACAATTGCTTGATTCAATAAATTTGCGGCGACGCAAATACTTTTTGTACATAAATTTTTTAATAAATATATACTTGCGTGTGTATGTGTGCGCGTTAGGCGCTGCGCCGCAGAAGATTCCCGCGTTTCGGCTTTTCTTTGTCGGCCATCACTAAGTTCTTTATGTCAAGGCAAAAGTGTATCTACAAACAATTGAAAAACATTGAGGCGATCAGCGTGCGACAATCAAGTTTCCACTGAACGATCAATGATTTGTATGACAGCAATCAGTGACAGTCTATTTTCTCTAGTCGCATTGTTAAGTCGGGATTTTCGTAGCTAATTATATAGAAATATTTTTATAATTTTTTTTTGTAACGTTTGCGCTGGCGTCGGTATGTAGACAGTCATCATATATACATACATATATGCAGCAATAATATATATATGCTATTGAAAGCCTCTTTTTCTAAGCTTGAAAACAAGCTGCACTTTCAATGGTTTCGAATTTCACTAGACCAAATAAGTCGCAAGTACAAAACACAACAAAAAAGTTTAGCGCTCGCACCTGCCGCGGAGAGAGCGTCATCAAACATTTATCCATTCATTGAGACTTAACTCGCATTGTTCACCGGTTGGCTTTCGGCGCGTGACAATCGCTATACATTTTCTAATTGTGTTTTTAGCGCAATTAAACATAAATCTAATTAAATGTGGACAAATGCAAAGAGCGCAAATGAACGACATATGTATAGTACATGTACAGATTAAGCTGGTACTGCGACACAGATTTCGTGATTTCAGATTTCCAGTTTGAAAAAATAATCGACAGTAAACTTTACTATCTCACATGGCAGCACTATCGCACAGAGCCGGCAATCAGTCCTCAGACATTCATATGAAAAGTAACAATAAAAAGCACTATTAATTCGAAAAAGTACCATCTCCCGATTGTATTAATTTGGCGCTAGTTTTGAACTAGTCCTACGCTACTTGTATGCAAGAATTTTATATGAATAAACACAGATATATTTATATGTTGATTTCGTGTCAATATGCCAGTGAAATGTCTCCCCCCCAGCGCGACAATAAAAATGTTAATTAATGAATAGCTAGCTACTCATAAATTATTCGTGGAATTTTGCATTACGTATATTATAAAACAACAACAATAAAAATACTTAGTAATGTCATTGTAATGTTTGTGATATAAAATATACAAGTTGTTTATCAAGACGATTGTGCAATAATTCATGAGCATTGAACCGGCGATTCGCTAAGCAGATAAAAGTAAATCGATTTACATATAATGTATAATAACAAAAAACATTAACAAACTATAATACGCTTAATAGGTCTTTTATGGCGAAAAATATTATAAAGGGATCTTGATTCTGACCGATCAATTTGTATGGCATAAGTCAAAGTGGTCCGATTCAAGCAATTTCTTCAGTAATTGGAACGTTGCATTGGATAATAATATATGCCAAATTTCGTTAGTTTGTCATTAGAAAAAGTTTTCCCTACAAGGACCTGATATTGATAGATCAATTTGTTTGGCAGCTATACAGCACACCAGTTCGATAGCGGCGGTTCCGACAATTAAACAGCTTCTTAATAGAAAAAGACGTGTGTGTTTCAGATCGATAGCTCAAAAACTGAGCGAACTTCGTGGCAAACTTAATATACCCTGTAACTGGTCACTGTCAGGATGTCGCAAAATGGGGCTGACAGATCGATAAGGCTGCAGGAAATGTTTAGAACAGGGCACCAGGGAAACAATGAAGTATCTCTTGTGCACTTGTCCCGCATTGGCAAGACTACGCTGTGAGCATCTGAGGTCCCACGGTATGATACACTGGAGGAGGTATCGATAGTGAGGCCGCAGAGTCTATTGAAATTCGCGTCAAGCGCAGACATCCTAAAGGATGACTAATCATGATGGACCATGATGGAGCTCTATCTGGTATCACAAAGAACCAAAAGAAAAAAGGAAGACCAGCTTCCATCTTAACCTAACCGAATCTAATATACCCTGTTCATGATATGGTTTGGATGACAGGGTATGAATGTTTCAATGTTCAAAATATAAAAACTGCTGTCTAACAATTTTCGATTAGATAAATTCAACTATTTTTGAAAATGTGCTGACTGTGTTCACTCAAATTTATGAAATAAAATTACAAATATTTCATAAAAGACTATAAAAATAAATTAAATATTAAAACTAATTTAACACGCAAAAACGTAACAAGTTTCGGTCAAGTTGGAATAAATTTTCAACTCCGGTATAAAACGGGTGAATCCAGTTCCAAAAAGAGAACCTTTCTTCTTTCTTTCTTCGTGAGAATCAAAATTAATGAGGGTTAATTAAAAAATTACTTAAACAGTCTGCTAAAAAACATTTACCTTCTTCATCCAGTGATTTAATTTATTAGTGCTGGCTCCCTATAACTCTTAAAATCATTTAAAATCAACTTAAATCAACTTTTTAGACTGATTCTGAGTGATTTACAATTTGGTCTAGAAGTGATCTAGTTTCATTTTGAAGTCAAATAGTACCTGTATGTGCATTGACTTTACATCTCCACCAAGCTTAGGTTCGATCCCAATTTCTGACCAAAATAGTTTTTTGCTAATAAGAGTTATCTTTCTTTATCGTATTATAAGTAACATCAAACGTTCAATTAAATCACGTCATGAAAAAGATATTCACCAAATTAATATATTTTTCCAAAAGCGGACTTGAATATTGAGCATCATCTTGGTCGATTGTCATCAGAACGTTTAACACAAATAGAAAGATAAGCTTGGGATTAAGGTATAATTACTTATTATATGCATTTGCGATCGGTTACAAGTAAATAAAAGTCAAACCCCAGCGATAAATTTCATCAAGCAAACAGATCATCATCAACTCAAAAACCAAATTCCATTAATATGGTAACTACTACACAGAACTACCTCAATACTTATAACTGGGATCTGTTAGAGCTTTTTTCAAAGATTATTCAAAACCAGAAATATCTGAATAGTAATAATTAAAGATCTACTGTTAAGGATCTACAAGTTCCCCTAAGCCATTTGCTTTTAATGTTGAGTTTGTAATACCAAAAACAAATATAATTCAAGTAACACGCTATCTGTAAAACAATCAGCGTTAAACGTTAAAACCCTTGAACAACGGAGCGTTAGTTGTGCATTAAAAACGATGATATTTCTATGAGCTTTCCAACACCCAATCTCAATATAAACTCCAAATTCTTATGCACTTTGATTATATAGCAAAAAAAAAAAAACCGTTAATAACCTTTCCGATCCCTTTAATTCTCCTCCATAGAATCTCCCAATCGTTATCTTGAATCGGATGTAAATATCCATTTCAAGACACCAATACGTCATGAATACAAACAGGCCATGTCGGATGAGGATTTAGCACAACGGCAAGCCGAACAAATGCAAAAGCTTTATCAGGAGGAACGGCGTCGCAAGTACTTACAGGAGTTGCAGGATATGAATGCACGCCGTCACACCGATAACTTTACACCTACACAAAAATCACCAATACCGTTAAATCGTTATGATGACTTCCAATCGGACTTGGCGCCCAAATCGCCGAATGCGATAACAACACGAACGGCAGCGCGTGCGCTATACAACTTCCAAGGACAAAATGCAAGGTAAATTGGAAATACTTGCTTAAAGGTTTGTTAAATTGTAAATTATATGTTTTCTAATTTTTTTGCAGAGAGCTCACATTCAAGAAGGGCGACATCATTTACATCCGCCGCCAGATTGATCGCAATTGGTACGAAGGCGAATTTAATGCCATGATTGGTCTGCTGCCCGTGAGCTATGTGGAGGTGAGTGTTGCCAGAATTTTTTTTTTGTTTTTTTGTTTTTTTTTTTTTAGAAAATAATAACGAGTTATAAAAAGGCTTAGGTTAGATTAGTTTAGGTTAATCTGGTAAGCAAATAAGCCACGCATAGACCAGTTTTGTACTTTGGGATACCAGATGGAGTTCCCAAGAGGGATAGTCATCGTTTAGCATGCCTGCGCTTGACACGAATCTTAACAGACTCTGCGGCTGTTGATACTTCCTCCAGTGTATCATACATTGGGGACCTCAGATGCTTACAGTGTAGTTTTGCTAATGCGAGAGAAATGCCCAAGAGATCCATCATTGTTTCCCTGGTGCCCTGCTCTAGGCCTTTCCTGCAGTCTTCTCGATCTGTCAGTCCCATTTTGCGGGCGTGTGTCGCCACAATATTTTTCACAATTTTTTTTTTCTGAAATAGTTGCAATCGAAAAAAATTATTTATCCAAGTTTTTAAAAATTATATCTCAAAGCTCTGAGTAAAATTTCATGAAGATCCGTTCAGTAGATCTCGAGAAATCTTGCCAACCGACTTCAAAAACACAGTTTCGAGAAAAACATGTCCAAAGACGGAGCACTTATCCCAGCTAGCCTCGAGCGCACAAGTTCTCAAGACTGTATCTCCGAAACCATTACTCGGATCAACTTGAAAATTTAGGACAATACTCTAGAGGTGTTTTAAAACTCAATAAGGCAATAAAAAAAATCGATTTTTTGAAGCCCGTAAACCCATGCAAGCCCTTAACACAAAAATCACTTAATTAAAATTTATTTCTCACAGGTCGTCAACAAAGAAACTGCTCGTCAACAACCAAAGAAACCATCAGAGGGACAGGCGCGTGCCAAATATAACTTCCAAGCGCAATCCGGCATCGAATTGTCGCTGAACAAAGGCGAACTGGTCACACTCACACGACGTGTGGATGACAATTGGTTTGAGGGCAAAATAGCCAATCGAAAGGGCATCTTCCCAGTGTCATATGTTGAGGTGAGTAACCGAGCATAACTAAAAAATCAATATTACCGTTATTAAAATATTAATTAACGAACAGGTACTCACTGATATTGGCGCCGAAGATATTGCCGCTCGCACCGTTATCACCGAACAGGCGAGCGTCACGAATTTACGCCCCTCACTCGACACACTACGCACAAATATTAATAACGAGTTCAATTTAATAACCAAAAATGGCCATCAGCCACCAAATGGCATACTCAAGGAAACCAAACATCACAACAACAAAATCGATGCACTACACGTGGACACGCATTCAGAGCCTCTAGTGTAAGTTGCAACAAAAACAAAATTTAATTCAAAATTTCGCTAATTTTGCTCTTAACATTGCCGCAGTTATCGCGCACTCTACAAGTACCGGCCGCAGAACTCCGACGAAATGGAGCTGCTGGAGGGCGACATCGTCCACGTGCTGGAGATTTGTGACGACGGCTGGTTCGTGGGCACGTCACAGCGTACGGGCTGCTTCGGCACCTTCCCCGGCAATTATGTGGAACGGGTACGCTGAGCGCCTCCGTGAATGGGTGGCGCCAGTAGAACTGGTCAATGCGTTCTATTAAACACACTCACACACAATCACAAACAAAGAGAAAGAAAAACAAAAAAGAGATGAACACTTTAGTTGAATGAACAAATTTAATGAAAAGCAATCAAAGAAATTAAATATTAATGAAACAAAAACAAAAACAAATACCAGCAGCTGCAATAGGAAAAGTCGCTTAATATAAATTACATTTAATTTTTGTTGTTATTATATACATACATACATATATTATTTTATTTTGCAGACTTGTGTAATGGTTAAACTTAAAACAAAAACACAAAAAAACATATTTATTTACACATATTAATGTTGAAGAATATAACTCTATATATTACATACATACATTTGTATGTACATACATACATATATGTATATTATTAACCACAAAGTTAGCGTTGGAAAATAATAATTTGTATTTAATTTGCTAAAAAACACAAAGTGAGGTTCTTGCAACAACAACAACAAGAGCAGCCAGCACAAGTGCGGCGGCGTGGCAAGCCTCCAAATGGTTTACTAATAAAACTAGTCAAAGCTATTTCCAAAAAAAACATTATTAATTGATTAATTAAACATTTGCACAAGCAGTACGAAATTAACTTAAATAAAGGGGCAATAAATTACATAAAAATCTCAGTGTATCACAAATATTTAATTTGAAAAAAAATATTAGTAATAAATAAATTTTAATATTCAAAAAGATATTCAACCGATATTAGTGTCACTGCACAGCTTAGTAAAACAAACCGACATACCTAAATCTGTGCTGTATCAAATTTTATTTTTGTATACCCTTTACATACATACTTAAAAAAATGAACCGAAATGTGCCTTTACCCGTGTCCACCATCCATCCATGTTGCCTTATATTAAAAAAAATATATATATTAATAATTCTGTAACCGCGTTGCATTGTAATTGTAAAAACATAAAACGTTAATTAAACATAAATATTTGCCTGCTGGTTTGTAGTTGACACAATTTAGTTTTAATTTGCATACATATTAATGTATTTGTTGTTATTAGAATAAAAAAAAAAAACAAAAAATAATAAAAAGCATTAAACACCAAAAAAAAAATTATTTGTTTCAATATTAATAAAACTTTCCAAAACTTTGGCAAAATCATAATATTTAATAAAATGTATGTCAGACTCGTATTATTTGTTTCAATTTTAATAAAACTTTCCAAAATTTTGGAAAAATCATATTTTTTAATAAAATTTCTGTCAGACTCGCACAGAGTGTGCAGAAAATTTAGTTCATGGTAACTGTGCCATAAATCAAAATTAAAAAAAAAATATTTTTATATTAGTCACTTATGATTTAAAAATTTTTACACTTTATTTTTCTGTCTTTCTCTACTATGTTTAAATTAAATTAAACCTTGAAGGAAATAAGTTAAAACCAAAAACCAATTTCCTTTTACCTAGACTAATAACTCTCTCTCTCTAAAGGAAGCTAATTTCAATTATATACACTTATGTTTTAACAATATTGACTCAATTCAAAACTCAAGAATTAACGCTAAGTACTACAATAAAATTAAGTATTGTGCAATAAATTACACTTGTCATGTCAAAATTTATTTTTGATATAATGACTAACTGAAAGTAGAACAAAAATAAATGTTAAATATCACATTACTTACTAATTATTAATTATTATAAATAATGATTTTATTAATTTTAACTCATTTATATGTGTAATATTTTTGTTACTAATTTCATTTTCAAAAACACAGTGCAAGCACATTTCTTTATTATTCGCATCACCCTGTGGCAGCTCACATGCTCATTTAACCACCAGCTGTCAAACTGTATTTGATAAAAACGTAAACAAATTGAAAACAACGATGGACTGCAGTAAAAAGTGAGTATTTGTTTTCCTCGATAAACATTAATTAAAAAGTACAAATCTTACAGCGCTGAACCGCTGGAGAGCCTTAAGCGAATCGAAATATACTTGCAGTCACCACCGTTGGATGACACAAATGCGCCACATTATGTAGAGCAATTGAAAGCGCTGCGAAATCTTTGTGCCTTAGATCCGGCGCATCAGAATGCAATTGCTGAGCACGAAAATTTCAACGAACAGTTGCATCAGCTACTATTTGATAACAGCATAACGCCTAGACCGCCACAAAATCTACAACTAATGGCGCTGCAGTTACTCGCGAATGCAATTGTGCAAAATCCAAATTCGCAACGCAACATTTGGCAACGTCATGGCGCTGCTATTGTAGAGTGTGGATTGGTGGCGCCACTAGGTCGTCATACCAATATACTGCTTATGATAGTGTACAATGTATTGAAAGGTGCTGCAGTGTCGAATATGGAACAACAGGCGTTGTGTGCTGCAGTGCGCGCATGGCAAAAAATTGTGGATGAACGCAGCGAGGATAACTATGAATTTCTACATTTTCTCTTTGAACATTTCATTGTACATGGCGGGCACAATACCGTACGCTATTATGCGCACTTGACGCCGGCGGAACGCATTTCCTTTCTAGAATATTTAGTGCATTATCTGCGTCAAGACAGTCCAAATGGTCACATACATCAATTCCTGTTGAAATACATAACCAAAGAGTTTAATATAAAGTCTGATCGTATATTAATCTGCAAACCGGATAGCGCACAGATGCCTGCCACTGATCCAATGCCCGCCCGTGAAGCTTATGCGCTATTGCGTGTAATTGCCAGCGCGACTGGCAGTGAATTCTATGCAGATAAATATGTGGGCGAACAGTCACTATTTTTGAATGTGAGTAGCCTGTTACGTTGCCTGGCGCAAGTGGGTAAAGAGTCGCAAAATATCTTTACGCCCATGAATAAATTGGAAGAAGTGGCGCTCACATCGAATATATCGCGTGATTTCGAAACAGAGTTGTCATTTGAGCTGAAAACCTTATTGGTGCGTTGCATTGCGAATTTGCTTTACAAAAATCCAGCCAATCAAGGCTACTGCATAGACACACAATTGCTGCCCACTTTGCTGGAATGTACCAATATGGATGCACGAAATCCACGTTAGTATTATAATTCTTTAATATTATTAATTTATTGTGGTTTTTAATTGTATTGGTTATCTTTGCAGTGCTGAAAGAGTGGAGCATATTGGCAATTCGCAATGCTTGTTACGGCTGTCCAGAGATTCAGGCAATGATAGCGA
Organism: Bactrocera neohumeralis; assembly: GCF_024586455.1. Classification (NCBI taxonomy): domain Eukaryota; kingdom Metazoa; phylum Arthropoda; class Insecta; order Diptera; family Tephritidae; genus Bactrocera; species Bactrocera neohumeralis. The sequence continues at coordinate 6,801,196 of NC_065921.1, forward strand.
ATATGACGAATAAAGGCGCGGCACAAAATGACATCATTGACGAATTGAATTTGGATATGGGTGCTCTGCGCATTAAGCCTAGTCGATAAATTTGGCCACTTGTAAAAAACCGTATTTCTATTTCTTTGTTTAATTAGTTTGGACGTTTTATACAATAATAATCTATAGTTTTATACAATCTGAACGATCAAAATTAAGTTTTTGTACGAAAAACTTTTTTAATTGTGAAGAGTATTATAGCTTCGGTCCAAACGAACTTAACGGTTCTTTGATACTTTTAAGTTAATAAGGATTCAAATAAAAAAACATAAATTTTAAATCAATAGTAATATTGTTTTTGCTAAAGAGAAAATATTCCTAAACACATAAATAAATCATTAAAATGGTTTTCAATTAAGGTGAATATTGGATGTTATCTATGTATGAACATTCTTTCATTGAAATATGCTTCGCTGCATTGATAATACAGATTTATGAACTTAACACAGACAATGAAAACGTGACACAATACTTCCGCGTTTGGCATTCGGTATAAATGAATACGACACTCACATGTGCTTTTGATCACAAAAAGTATTCAACTACTTTCAGTGTCAGAGAACACACCCACACATATGGAAAAAGTGTTTTTAAGAAGGATAGTTTCTTTGAGGCATAACTATTTTTCTGGAACGTAATTCCCCGCAAAAATATAAGTAAATTTAACAGTTACGTGATGCCTTACAAAACGACTGACTGTTTTCCTATCAATCAATTGGGGATCCCAAACTTATATGTACGCGACATCAGCAGTATGACAGCAAGCTGAGCTCAAATCGCGTATAAAACCGAGCTGAGACACTGAATTGAACATCAAACTATCTCTAGCGCCTACAGCAGCAGCAACTATTTGCAGGGAAACCAATTCAACTAAATCTTAAATCCGTCAATATGAAGACAATCGTGCTTTTCGCTGCTTTCCTTTGCGTTTTCTGCCTGTTCCAAGGCATCAATGCAGCTCCCGCTGATGCAGCTGCTCTGGAGGCCGATGACGCACAATTGGCAGTGCTAAAGGAAGAGCTTGCAGTGCAGTCGAGTCGTCAAAAACGCGCCACTTGTGATCTGTTGAGCGGAACCGGTGTTAATCACAGCGCTTGTGCGGCCCACTGCATACTCCGTGGCAACCGTGGCGGTTATTGTAATGGTAGCGGTGTCTGCGTCTGCCGCAACTGAGTGGATTCACAACAGAAGCAAACGCATATTGTTTATGTGTTTTTTAACGAATATTTTTTTCAAAAATGTATTTTTCCGATTCAATAAAATTTTGTCAAGATTAAAAAATAACTATCTTTGAAATCATACATACATAGGTGTTGATAGAGAGTGGTTTTAAGATGAATAAATAAGATGAAAAATTCAACTGCCAAAATTTTATTGTTCTATAAATATAAATATTTATAAAGTAAAATGAAAAACAGACAATGAGAATGTTCCTTCCATGTACTGATATTTTTCAAAACTTGATATAAAGACGATAAAGAAGAATGCTGGAAATGCATAATTCGAAATCCGAAGAATTATTCATAGCTTTATTCCGGTTATCAGTTTCGAGATGCCTTGAATTTTTTCTCCAATTTTAGATTGTCAACACTTCAAACTTTTAACGGTTCACGTTTTTAACATGACAATATACACCTGAAAGGCTTAGACTCTTGATAGGAAGAGGAAGACTCTGTCATCGGGAACTCAACCTTACATTACTGCCTTCCAAGAGATACGATAAGCGAGGTAAGTCAAAGGGTAATTGGTCTTTGCGATATCTACTACCGCGTTTGTTCAAAGGTAAACGGCTGTCACTCCGACCTTTCTCGCTTCTTCCATGAGACATCAGGAGGCATCCTGTCGTACTTGGGAGTGCTGTCTTCTGACAAGTCTAGAGCTTCCTCGTCTGCTTTTCACTGCATCCAAGCATACCTGTATTAAGGTAATGTCGGTACTCCTTCATCCAGTTAGTGATTATGGTCGCTGGGGTTTTAGTGGAGGAGAGTGTTAGGTTCCGTGCTGCGAGGAAGTGAGAAAGGTCAAAGAGATAGCCGTTTACGTTACAATTCCACAACAGCCGGTTCTATGTTAACGGAATTGACTCGGATATTATCCAGCCAAGGGTTGTACTTTCGGAGATCTAACCTCGTTTGGGTCGGTAAGTTTGACTTTGACCCGTCGATTTGTATGGTAATCAGTGACCGAGAGAGGGTGGAAGATCGGAGGCAATTCCTCCCAGAAACCTCAAAGTGACCCGGGGACATACATATAAACACGATGAGCTGCTCATATGTCTTAAAGTTGTCATAAAAGCTGTTCGATCGAAAACATGTCTTTGTATGGAAACTTTTTTACATGACAAGGTACCTTCACGAAGTGTGCTTTATCATCTAAAATGGATGAGATCAGTAGACGTCTACACCTAACACAATATATTATATAAGAAATATTTAGGCTTATGATAATCTTCGTACCACTTATAAGTTTGAGTGAAGCATTAATAAAATTATTTGAGATATATCGCCGATCAATTATCAATATCGGTTCTCACCTTGGTAATTTTTGTTAATATTTTTACCCCATAGCTTTAGTATGAGTCTAATAAAAATAGTAAAATATATAAATTACTTACAAACAAGTTGGCTTTCAATACATAAATGAACCATTATATTTAAAAACTAAAAAACAAAATTCAAATAAGGTAAAAGTATACAAGTATGAAGAACTGGTCGTGAAATTATCTACTGAGGTACATACCTCTACTGAAGTACGCAAAAGTGCATCCCCTTAGCAAGAGTACCTTATGCACACACAGAATATTGATAATGCAAATTTAAACTTTTCACGAACAAAGAAAAAATGACAAAAAACTTCCGCCGATGTCTTTAGGTGCGAGCAAAAAGTCTTACTACAAACATGCTCACACATAATCAGATCAGAACGATTCAATTACTTTCAAGATTTCAATGCGACGTCGCTACATACATACATATACATACATACATTCATATATAGGCAGTGATGTGGTTATTTCCAAGAATACTTAATATTCGCGACTTATCAATAACATACATATGTATACCTTTAAAGCATATATGTACATCCCATCGACCGCCAGTAGATTCTACCAATACCAACTATGTGAGTCCCCTCTTATGTGGGTGGAGATTCCAAACCGTGTACGACATCAGCAATATGACACCAAGCTAGGCGCAAGCCGCGTATAAAACCGAGCTGAGACACTGAATTGAACATCAAACTATCTCTAGCGTCTACAGCAGCAGCAACTATTTGCGGGGAAACCAATTCAACTAAACCTTAAATCCGTCAATATGAAGACAATCGTACTTTTCGCTGCTCTGCTCTGTGTTTTCTGCCTGTTCCAAGGCATCAAAGCAGCTCCTGCTGATGCAGCTGCTCTGGAGGCCGTTGACGCTGAGTTGGCTGTGCTGAAGGCAGATCCTGCAGTGGAGTTGAGTCGTCAAAAGCGCGCCACTTGTGATCTGTTGAGCGGAACCGGTGTTAATCACAGCGCTTGTGCGGCCCACTGCTTACTTCGTGGCAACCGCGGTGGATATTGCAATAGCCGTGCTGTTTGCGTTTGCCGCAAATGAGTGAAATTAAACTTTATTCATATTTACTATTATAATGGACATATACTAATATTACAAAAAAAAAAAACGATTAAAAAAATTAATAAAATCTTAAAAAATATGCTTTTCGTTAAACTTATATGTGGGGGTTATATTTAATACTTTAATAATATACATACATATTTATATGTATAGTATATAGTGAATTTTTAAAGTATAAAAGTTTTGTTTGAAATACGTTCAATTTGATTTTATTACATCTACGTCTATTTCGGAACAACTTATTATAATCCATGCAACATGTTATGGGGGTATAATAATTCGAAATTTTTATGGCAGCACTTCCAAGACCTACAAGATATATTCAGTTGTTAAGTTTATGTGCGAGTCGTGCTTATATTCGTTTATACCTAAGTCAAACTAACAAAAAGTGTGACGAATTCAATATTGAACGGGCGTAGATTTCCCAGTATTCGAAAAATATTTTTTAAGCTCCCATATGACGATCTTAACTTAATAATGCTCAATGAATTATTGCAAAACTACCTGATTGAGTCCGCACGACAAAGTTATGCACACATTTGTTATTATTAGGAAAATCATATACATACGATCACCGCCTTTTCAGAACAACTGAGCCGAGGCATATATAATAGAGACCAATACCTGAATTTCATGTCAGAGTGCAATAAACTATAACACTGCAACATTATACACAGCTCAGTAAACTTTTTAAAATCAAAAAAGTTTTTCAAATATTCAACATGAAGACGCTCGTACTTTTCGCCGGTCTCATTTGTGTTTTGTGCCGCTTCCAGACGATCAATGCAGCGCCTGATGGAGCAGATGTTGGAGAATCAGAGGAAGCACAATTGCCTGAACTGAAGCAAGTTGTACCGATTGGTCAAAATCTCCGTTTAATTTTATGTCATCTTTTGTGCAGACGTATTTGTTCATTCCAAACGAAGGTTGAAGGTTACTGTAATGAACAATATGATTGTTTTTGCCCCAATTAAAAGATATCTACATGTGAACGCGCATACGAAAATGAACAAGCATACGGAAATAAAATATGTATTATAATAATGTATATATACATACTATAAATATAAAATTATTGTTAACCTTAAAATGATTAAAAAATTCAAAGCAAAATAAATACAATTTAAATAAATAATCTACTATTTTTGTTAGATGTCTATATTGTCTATATGGGTTAAATAAACCCATAAACCCATTGGACGCACCAGCAAAGACTAAAACACCAACTAATTTTAAAAGAAATTTTGGGCAATCGCCTAACAGTGCGCCACCAAAGTCTGAGCTCAGCGTTCAGAAAAAAGCAAGCTCTTGTTATATCGTGTTCCCAAGTAACTTTTGAGTCTACATAAAATCGAAAGCGACTAAGATTGGCAATACTGCCACAACTCGTAATATCGCAAGCGCGCAATAACAGGTCAATTGAAAAGTTCGCGGCCTTCCATAGTAAAAGCAATATTCGTTTTTTTATTCCATATAATTCCCTTCAAGCTCTTCAACATATCCTACGCCCCAACGGAAGAAAAGAACGATAAGAGCTGCCCTCGCCATGATTTTAAATCGTGTTTGGCGACTTTAACGTCAGGGTGAGCAAGGAAGGTATCTTTAGCAGAACAGTCGGTAAATTCAACCCCCACGAGGAAACATCCCCAATTGGGTTGAGACTGATAGACTTCGCCGGGGGCCGAAATATGGTTATCTATAATACTAGATTCCAGCATAGAAAAATTCATCAAGCTACCTGGCTGTCCCTTGGTCGAAAAGCTACCAACCAGATCGATCATGTTGTGATAGACGGAAGACACGTCTCCAGTGTTGGATTGCCGGCCGAGCTATTCAAACTGAAGAACTGATAAGGAGCACGCATCAGCTTCTTTGTTAAATATGGTCGGACGAAAGCATGTCCAACAGTTAGAATTCAAGCGTGATCTGGCGACCTCATAAAAAGGGAGATAAATCTCCTAAACATCGCACATAAGATTCTATCGAGCGTATTGTGTGAAAGATTAAAGTCCACCGTCAACAAACTGATTGAATTATCAGTGTGGCTTTAGACCTGGAAAATGAACAAGCGACCAGATATTCACCATGCGCCAAATATTGGAAAAGACCCGTGAAAGAAGAATCGACACACACCACCTCTTCGTCGATTTTAAAACTGCTTTTGACAGCACGAAAAGGTGCTGCCTTTATGCCGCAGTGTCTGAATTTGGTATCCCAGAAAAACTATTACGGCTGTGTAAACTGACGTTGAGCAATACCAAAAGCTCCGTCAGGATCGGGAAGGACCACTCCGAGCCGTTCGATACCAAGGCGACTCTCTATCGTGCAACTTCTTCAATCTGCTGCAGGAGAAAATAATTCAAGCTGCAGAACTTAATAGAGCAGGTACAATCTTCTATAAGAATGTACAGCTGCTGGCGTATGCCGATGATATTGATATCATTGGCCTCAACACCCGCGCCGTTAGTTCTGCTTTCTCCAGCCTGGATAAGGAAGCAAAGCAAATGCTTGGGCTACGTAAATCAAGGTTAGATAAAAGATACCTACATCACGTAGTGCTAAACAAAAGCCCACAATATATTTTTTGGATATCTGTGCAAAACTAACAAAAGTTGAGAGGAATCCAATATTGCATTAAAGTAGATTTCCCAGAATGCCAAAATATTTTCGAAGTCCCCAACTGTGATCACAATTCAATAACTCATAATAAATTACAACAAAACCATCTGAGTGAGTCCCCTAGACAACGCTAAACCAATATTTGTTATTATTGGGAAAACCACACCTACATATACATATGTACGTGATCACTGCCTTATCAGCCCAACTAAGACGAGGTATATATAATAGAGACGAACATCTGAATTGCATATCAGAGCGCAACAGACTTTAACAGTGCAACAGTGCATTATATACATCTCAATAAACTTTCTAAAACCAACAAAGTTTCCCAAATATTCAACATGAAGACAATCGTACTTTTCGCCGGTCTCATCTGCGCCTTCTGCCTGTTCCAGGCGATCAGTGCAGCGCCTGCTGCAGCAAATGTTGGAGAACCAGAGGATGCACAATTGCTTGGCTTTGGGGAGCAACCTCTTTCGGTGTTGACTCGTCAAAAGCGCGCTACTTGCGATCTACTGAGCGGTTTCGGCATCAAGCACAGTGCGTGTGCGGCCCATTGTCTACTCCGTGGCAACCGTGGCGGTTACTGCAATGGACGTGGAGTTTGCGAATGTCGTAATTAAGGATGTACGACGGGATAGAGGAGAAAAAGGCTACTTTATAACTACATTGAGAATTGAATTATTCAATCATTTAATTGTATTGAGGAATAAATAGGCTATAATGGAATTAATACAAATAAAAGACTAAAGAAAGTAATTTCCGAATTTATTAAATTTATTAATTCTTTGTTAGTTTCGCTGGCTGAACTCCTTCTTTAGTGTCATATTGTTTTTTATACTGTCACCATATGTTTTATATCTTGAACAGGGCAGATGTAAGTTTTCTACGAAATTTAGAAGGGAAACGTTGGTCACCAAATAATATACATATATACGTAAATGATCTGACGAGCTGAGTCGTTAGCCATGTCTCTCAGCTTTCGTGACCAAGAATCCTTTTCCGTTATCTGGATATTTAAATCATTCCAACTATAATATATAATATTGAATAGCAAGCTATAAAGACAAACTCAATAAGTCTATCAACTAAACTTAACCTGTTGGGATCATACCGTTTTCTTCTGTATTATTAGATCTATACCAGATTTGACCACGCTTTAAGCTTGAGAGAGAAGATCTTGTATATGTATGAAGTGCATTTCATGGCCGCTTAATGTCGCTTACACTGGCTTGAATTGAATGTTGAACAGTTTACAAATACTGACAATCTCTGTGAGATATCCAGGGACCTAAACTTTAGATTAGTAAAACTAACGGGAAGCAGATCTCTTAATTATGGTGTTTATTAATTAAATATAAATTAGTTAAAAATCTATCTTCAAAATGGAAATTCCATATATTATGCATAACAAACCTGGCCCATCCTGATATCTGTATAAAACCGGTAAGGCATATACAACAAATATCCCTTTATTGTTCTCAAGTTTCTGCCTCCCGTTATTAATAATTCTCGCCCGAAAAAACTCTTCCAGAGATGAGTTCTTCATTTCACAAAACTTTTTGGGAAAATCTATTTTTTCAGATGTAACTACGAGTATAGAACTATAAAATAGACAATATGCTGAGAATAAAACGAACCTAAGAAACTATTTTTCGGCAAATTTAAACTGATCGCAATTACTTCTAGGATATATAATGGCTCAAGGAAGTATTTACTCTTACAACCTGGTGCTACAGAGTATAATAGTTTTGTTCACCTAACGGTTGTACGTATCTCCTAAAACTAAGCGAGATAGATAAAGAGTTATATATATAAATGATCAAAATGACCATAAAAGTTGAAATCCGGGTGATTGTCTGTCTGTCCGCCCTGCCGTACAAGCTATAACTTAAGCGTAAATGTAGATATATCGATAAAACTTTTTATTTGGGTTCCTTAGTACAAAAAAAATTACGAGTTCGTAGATGCACGTAATCGGACCACTGCCACGCCCACAAAACGCCATTAACCGAAAACGTATAAAGAGCCATAACTAAGCACCAAACTAAGATGTAAAACTGTAATTTTGCACAGGGCATCGCAGTAGCAAGAGGCTACTGTGGTGAAAAGATTTTGAAAAAGAAGGCGTGGCCCCGTTCTCTAATAAGTTTAATGTACATATGCCCTAAACCACTATAGCTACAACAACCAAATCTAGTGTGAAAATGAATGAAATCGGAAGATAGCCCCGCTCACTTCCCATATAACGGTAGGTTAAAGCTAGGCTAGCTAAACAATAACTAAAAACGCGAGAGACTTTAGGATATACATACATACTTCCGAGATGGTATGCGAAGGTTTTATAGGTGCCTCTGCTAAAATTAGACGATGGGCATGACACCGCCCACTTTTTGATGAAATCACATATCTCGACCAATATTTGTTTATTTATTTATTAGTATAAATATAAAAAAAATAATAAGTTGAAGTTTCATTAGAAATACGAAAATACTTTTTCGACTACCGAATATAATTGACTTTTGATCGAAAATATCGGTCAGTGTATGGGGCATAAAATTGAAATTCAGAGAGAATCTTTTCTTGGCAATAATATCTCTGTGTATCAATAATGGGTTGAATCGGGTCAATACTTTTTTGAGCCCTCCATATACCTAATAAAGAACTTCCGGGAGACTTTATGCTGGATATATCAGCCAATATGTAAGTTATCTCAATAAAAATGAGAGAGCGTGTTTTACTCATAGCAGAGTATCTCTGTGCTTAAAAATATAAAATTGGACGAAAACTTGACCTAGCCCCCATATGACTAATAACAGAATTTTCGAACATCCGGCTGACTTTATTCTATATGATTGATTTTACACTTTAAAGTATTTCTCTTGCTTTGATTCCTGCAAGTTGCAAGAGTTTAAAATGTTCGGATGCACCCGAACTTAGCCCTTCCTTACTTGTTTAAATAAAATTTTATTAAAAAAATTGAATTGCTAAAAATAGTGAAACGTATTTTCCGAAATACAAATGTTTCCCAGCTTATCAATAACAGATGAGGCCGACATGATTCACATAAGTAATATTAAACTCACCTATTTATAAATGTTTTTTGTTGATGCACTATAGAAATGTGTCGCGTGAGTCCCCGAAAAGTTGGAAAGAAATATTTGTTTGCAAAAATTGGTCTACGTGTGTTATCAGTTTCGCTACAGAGTATAAAACTCAATTGGGCATGCAAGTTTAGCATCAGTGTACAGCGGTCTTCGCAGCAACAACCACAACTCAAAGCAAAGCTATCAGCTATCAAATAGACGACATTTAGTGCCCACAACAACAACCTGTACAAAATGAAAATCGCATTTTTAGCTGGACTCATCTGCGCTTTGTGCTTGCTCAGCGTCTCAAAAGCGGCACCCACTGATGGAGATAGCGAAACGGTTAATGCTTTCAATGCACAATTGGCAGCCGAAAATCCCGAAAATTTAGCTACTTTAAATCGCCAGAAGCGTTTTACTTGCGATGTGCTCAAGAGTGAGGCGGCCTGCTCAAGTCATTGCTTGGTTCTCGGAAGATGGAAAGGCGGTTACTGTCGTAGAGGAACATGTATCTGTCGTCAATGAAGCGAATAAATATTTTATAGACCTGTTGCTTACATTTATTTGTCTTAATCATTTCAATCAAACAAATATTTATCTTATGTAATTATTAAATATTATTAATCCAAATAAAGCATTAAATTGGTTTGCTTAAAAAGTTATCTGAATTTTAATTACAAATGTTATTCTTGAAGACATTTTTAAGGGGTGAAAATTGGATGATGGGCGTGGTACCGCCCAGATTTCGGAGGAGCGGCTGGTGAGTTGACTCCGAGTACCTGGAGAGTCAGAACAAACATTTTCTCGCGACGTGTTTCTGTGAGTGGTGCTGGCCGAAAAAGTAGCGTTCGTTAGAGCAGAGGTACGCGATTAAATTCTGTATGAAACTCGATAAATCAGCGACAGAGACGTTTGATATGATCAAGCAGGCTCTATTCAGATATTGCTTTAGCAAAAAGTGGTGTGTTTCAGTTCCATCAGGCATTTTTGGAGGGCCGGGAAGAGGTCGCTGATGAAGACTGGAAGAAGAGCAAAGCCGAAGTGAAAACCATGCTCATCGTCCACCATGAATTTGTTCCTCGTGAACAAAGCAAATAAAGTTGAATGTCAAGTTTTACGTGTAAATCCTTAAGAGACTCAAACGAAGGGTCAATCAGGTCCGACAGGACATCACAGCCGATTGGAAGTTGCACCACGACAACGCCCCGGCACACACCGCCTTTCTTGTGAACAGTTATCTAACTAAGGCCGGCATCTCAACGCTTCTGCAGCCGCCCTAAAGCCCAGATGTGACCCCACCGCACTTTTTTTTTCCTTGCCTGAGAAAGCCGATGAAAGGCAAGCATTTTAAGACGACAGAGGAGATCCAAGCAACATGCACCTCGGCTTTCAAGGCTATTCCGGAGAATGCCTTCAGTGACGCCTTCAAATGAAATTTAATTCAGAAGGAGCCCATTTTGAAAGTTTTTAAAGAATTGTAACTATAGGTTCAATAATATTTTTAAATCGTCCCATATACATATGTACATAACTAACAAACCTTATGCACCTGAAGGTATTTCTCTGGCATTGATCAAGTTACACGAGTTATAGCTTTATAATGAGAAGTATTTGTATTTTATCTTAAATTAAGTCAACAATAGGAAAACGGATACAATCTTTGCAAAACATTTTCTATCGTCTTCTTAAACATTTTCACAATTATTGCTGTAATAATTTTTTTTTCTCAAAAGTATAGTTATCACTAACGACAAACACAGACTTTTTTGCTGTTACAGTAACCGCCACTTTTGCCTTGAAGCCAGCAATGGACTGCGCAAGCCGGATTGTTCTCCAAAAAATCGCAAGTGAAACGCTTCTGTCGATTCAAGCTCCTGAGAGATGCCTCATTTTCCACATTTAAATCTGCGACCACAGATCCATGCACCACAGATCCATGCTCTGCTCTTGCGGCAACGTCTTCGCTAGGATAGGCCATAGCGACAGTAAACAGGCAAAGCGCGCAGACGAGTCCTGCAAAGAACCCGAGTGTCTTCATATTGAATAGTTAGTTTCGTTCGCAAATCGAATAAATTGTTGGGTTTGCTATGAAGGCTGTTGTGTTGTGAGGCTTGATTTCGTTATTCATCCTCTTTTATACACAATAATTTGCCATAAAATTGATGGTGTTGACAATTAGGCTTATCCGACACAGTTTCTTTGCACGATTTGAATGAATAAGTCTAGACACTGCCATTTTCGAGTGATAAGCGCTGATATATTTGTTTTGGATTTTCTTACCTAATGGTGCACTTATTCAACAACTTCTTTTTACCTCATAAGCTCATTTTTTATCCGACACAATATAGTTTTATCATGAAACTTAAATAAATTTGCATTTGTTTGATTTTCGTAACAGCTAATTAGTACTATTTAAGTTACTTTAGTTAGATCACTAACCGTAACATTTACATCGGTTAATAATAATATGATATTCTCAATTATGGCTACTAGTAGGATTAACTAAAAGTAAAAACAAGTCAGAAAAGGTTAAGTTCGGGTGTAACAAACATTTCATACAACCTCTCAAGAGCTTGAGTCGACAGAAGCGTTTCACCGGCTTGCTTTTTTGGAGAACAATCCAGCTTGCGCAGTCCATTGCTGGCTTAAAGGCAAAAGTGCCGGATACTGTAACAGCAAAAAAGTCTGAATTTGACGTTAGTGATAACTATACTTTCGAGAAAAAAAAAATTATTACAGCAATAATTGTGAAAATGTTTAAGAAGACGATAGAAAATGTTTTGCAAAGATTGTATCCGTTTTCCTATTGTTGACTTAATTTAAGATAAAATACAAATATTCCTCATTATAAAGCTATAACTCGTGTAACTTGATCAATGCCAGAGAAATACCTTCAGGTGCATAATTCGTGTAACTCCTTTAAAATGTTTCCTAATAATGATATTTTGAAAGAAAGAACGCTCAAAAAATGATCAGCCGGATCTCGTCTGGATTGCGAATCAGAGGTATTGGCCGGAATCAGCCTCAAGGCGCTTTGTCGATTTTCGAGGTACTGTTGATCTATGTTCATCTATGGATCCATAGATCAACAGTACAAGTGGGATCCTTTATGACTCCTGTCACAAAGATCAGCCATATTATTCAATATAATCTTACTTAAAGCCGAGCTCTTGCTCTGAGAATATTAAGAATAGGTACAGTAGATAACTATCAAAACAAATCGGTCCAAAATTTCTCCAAATAGAAGAAGCCCACTGTCTATTCGAATGATTCTCCATTCATTCGGCTCCATATCTAGCTACTTTGTTATAAAGAGGACGTTGTTTCATTTTTTCCAATACGCCTATGTGGTATGTTAAGAAGGAATTAATTTTCATTTTTTAATTGAAATGAAACTATGACTAAACTCTAAGCAACTTAAGCTTGCTATCGCCTAACACTAAACTAAAGAATACCTAAATTAATATGAAAAAGGTATGGCATCAGGAGGTAAAAACCAAGAGCGTTAAGTGCATACATATCCACCTACATGCATACTACTTAATGAGGTAAAGTAAACAAACATTACAGCGCTTATCATTCGCAAAGTGCAGTGTCTTGGATCACGCATTCATTCACCTTCGGGAATGCCTTGTATGAAATAACGTAGTGAACCCCCTCAACGTTGAGCCAAGTGTGCAAACAAACTGCAATGGAAAATCCTAATAGTCAACACTATCAGTTTTATAGCATTGAGAATTGAGTATAAAAGAGATGAGTAGTGAAGTAAAGTCTCAGAACAGAACAACCTTCGCAGCAACACCAATAATTCAATCTAAACTAAAAGTATTCAATATGAAGACACTCGTGCTTTTTGCCGGACTCGTCTGTGTGCTTTGCCTATTTACGGTCGCTCAGGGCGATCACGTAGATGGAGCTGCCATGGAACCAGAAGATGGAAGTGCCTTGGGAGCACCTTTGACTGTGGAAAATGTCGAACCTTTGAGGAGCTTGAGACGACAAAAGCGTTTTACATGTGATGTGCTGGCGAGCACTGAGGCTTGTGTATTACATTGCTTGCTGCTTGGCCGACGTGGTGGTTATTGTAGCCGCCAAAAAGTCTGTATTTGTCGAATGTAAAGATTTTTTATTATAATGATTGAATAAAAAAAATAAAAATTTTTAGAAAATTATATTTGCTTTCCTTATGTTAGTATAACTTCAGAAAATACGTGAATTTTCCGGATTCTATACTAAGCCTAGTTTAACTCCTTTAATGTGTTTGCTATTATAAATTTTAGTGAAAAGAATGGTCCCAAAATTCTCAGTCGGATCATGTCTGGGTCGCCTCAATGAATTTTTAACAGACTTTAGACGCTTTTCCGATTTTTGAGAGTTTTTATGATCCATAATTAGGAGTTGATGGCGTAGCAAAGGATAAGCCTCCTTAGCAGTTCATGTGGAGTTTTTCAAGATCTGCTGCATTACCTACTCTTTTCTAATCTACATAAGTTCTTAACTAAATGCCGAGAACAGCCTTTATATAATAATATTCACGTTAAAAACTCTCTTGATTCCTGAATGTGTCTATTAGATGCGGACAAAACGAATCGCAAAAATTGTCTCTCCAACAGAAAATTTTCGTTGTCTCTTCATATGGATGTATAAGGATGTATACGAAGAACAGAAGACTTGCTCTCAGCATTATAGATAACACATACATTATTTGTGATTGCTATAAAAATTGGTAGTTCAGATAGAACTTTTCCAGCTTAGAATCATAATGGTGATAGGTTGAAAAAGGGCTATTGATATTGAAACAAACATATAACCTTAAACCTACTATGACAATCAAGGACACTCGGCTGAGATTTCTACCAAGGCAATTGATGATGAGGAAGATTTATGGCCGTGAAACTTGCTATCACCCCTAGAAAATCTGGGTGATACTGGGTAATCTTTGACTTCATACCGGATCTTTTGGATTATAGAGACGCCAAAACAAACTCTGACGACATTTTCTTTGCCCACATACCTGCGATGGTAGAAGTCGATGGATGACAAAGGAGTTTCTTTATGGATCAAGGTATGGGGAAGGTTGGTGCAGAGGTATATATATTGTCAGGAACTTTCTATCAACTTCAGTTCTTCATTCTAATTCCCTAACTACTGTACCGTTTTTCAAGCCGATTTTGCTGTCATTAAGGTAGCGGTAAAATTACCGCGCCGAAGTGCAGTTCTATTCAGGAAGTGACCATGTGTTCAAGGAATCGTTATCGGTGGCATCAAGTCTCTTTGTAATAAGACTAGTGCGGGTACTAAGTCAAAATGAGATCACAGGTAACTGCAAAGCTGAAAAACTGGCAAGAAAAGGCACCCTGGCCCCGCTATCAATGGAATCAGAATAAATCGGTTCTTCGCACCATCCTTTTGTCCCAAAATCGATCTTTGTCGATCTAGAGAGCTTTTTGCATCTAGTAAGGCAAATCTCTCTCCAGTTCCGAGGTCACGTCAATGTTGAAAATTTAAGCGGATGCCAGCTGCAGAAGCTGTATGGAAGAAGACCATGTGTACACACCTCAACACCACACAGAATTATTCGTTTGTCAAATAGGTTTATTATGTAATCTAATTGAGTAGCGGAAATTAATTTCTAGTAGCAATTGAATCTTATCTCAACTTAAATGGTGGCGATAGGCTTAAAGGAATTTCCCTCAATATATGTATATACTTGTATATGTATATATGCATATAGTATGTGTGTAAATAACCGTTATGCAAATCCAATAGCTCAGCTTAAAAAAGTTACACGTTTATTTTTCACAATTTTATATTTTTATATACATCTCATAAATCCCATAAATTTCCATGGAGGGCTCGTACTTCATATAATCATTTGGATAACCCGCATTTATTCTAGCAACTTGCATACATACATACATACATAAGTATGTACATAGTGCATACGGCCACACATTTAATTAAGGAATTTTTCTAAGAATTAGTCCAACTTATTTACTTTTAAGTAAATATTCTTAGCTGCGGTAACAAAATCGAATAACTGCAACAGAATCGTGTTGAGCAAACAAAATTGCGTTACGCTCAAAGTACTTGTATATACACGAACTAGTTCCTTGGTTTTTGAGATATCGATCTGAAATTTCGCATGCGTCTTTTTCTTTCAAAGACACTGTTTATTTGTCAGAACAAGCTGTTATATGACGACTATAACATACATATAGCTGCCATACAAACTGGACGATCAAAATTAAGTTCTAGTGTGAAAAAATCGTTTATTTGAAAAGATATCTCTACGAATTTTAGTACAGATTATTATACAAAGCAGCGCTATAATCTCTGAAAAAATTGTTCAGATCGACCAACTACAGCATATAGCTTTCATACAAATTAACCGATCAAACTTAAGTGCTTGTATTAAAAACGTTTTTATTTGACAATGTATCTCCACAAAATTCCGCATAGATCGTTGTTCGAGGCAGTGCTACAATCTCCGAACATATTGTTCTGATCGGACCACTATATCATATAGCTACCATACAAAGTGATTGATCGAAATCAAATGGCGGATCCTTTTATAACCTTTAATGCTATAAAAATGCACCTATGAAGGGTACTATATGTTTTTTGTTGCTTTTTTTAATTTACTTATTAAAAATTTAATATAAATGAGGAATGGAGTTCTTAAAATGATACAATTCAATATCAGATAGTAATTACTTTTGATTGCATTAAAAAAAAATTATAATAATTAAATATTGACTACCAAACACCTTCCGCTGTCAGCACGCGCAATAATCTCAACTCAAATCAAATAAGAGAAACCCTAATGTATGTACATATGTGCCTATATACTATATGTGTAGCTGTAAAGTTTGCACTGTAAACATAATACTCTGGGAATCACATGCGCGATTTTCGCGTTATCGCCAACAAATTTGAAGCGAAAGTGCTCAAGTGCAATATAAAATAGAGATTTAAGAACAACAAAATTCAGTTGACTTCGCGGCATTAACAATTCGCTATGACAAAAATCTTGCTGTTCGCGTTTTCCCTCTGCCTTTTCTGCATTTACGCCTGCAGCAGTGAGGAAGTGGCACCAGACGGCACAATACCATTAACAACACAATTATCTGAAGGAAAGCAAAATCCCGTTGTTGCACTAAGTCGGCAAAGGCGCTTCACTTGCAACAGCTACGCCTGCAAGGCACATTGCATAATGCTCGGGAGAGGAAACGATGGTTACTGCAATCGCCAGCACGTGTGCGCTTGTCGCTGATAAACGCTCGGACAGGAAAGCGGTTGAGGGGAAATAAGTGCTTATTTGCACTTTTAGCGAGTAATTTGTTATCCACTATTGCATTTCACTCATAATAAAAATGTTTTATGAAAATCGTCAACAAGAAAACAAAAATTGTTTAATTAATTAATTGCCTTTGAGATTCGCTCGTCGTTTCAACGGTCATAAAGCGTTTCAATGAAGCAATGAAAGGATAGATGCGCCGTTATGATGATCAGTGCGACCGATAATGAATAAATGGCCTGTGTGTGTGTGTGTTTTGTGCACACTCAACACACAAATCTTTCGTGCAAATTTCAGTTGGCTCGCCTATTAAATCATCAAAATTAGAAATTGTCGAAAAATATAGAAAAATTGTAAATAATTTGGGAAAATCAAAATTCTGTGACCGTGCAATTTCTTATGCTTTGTTGAAGATTTTAATAAGTGAGGCGAATCGCCGTCGTCACCATCTGGCCCAATCAACTGACTCAACGCCAACGAGCCGTCGTTGTTGTTAACAAGTGGTCTTGTGTTAAATAAGTGTATGTGTGTTATACTTGTATGTATGTATTTACACACGGTATGTATGTTTATATGCGTGTGCACTTGTAAATATGCTTTGAAAGCACTCAAAGTAAAATGTTTATCAAAAGGTTTCTTTCAGATTTTCTTCTTTTATTGAACACATTAATAATGCACGCAGTTGGTGGGCGTGGCGATTTTGGAAGTGTTTTGACGTCACAAATATATTTGTATATATATTTAAAACTTTATACGGTTTTACCTCAAAAACTATCCGATATGTTTTTTAATTTAGTATGTTCTTTTTAAAGGCATCGATATGAAAAAAATCGATTTTTTTGAATTTAGGTCTATCCTTAACAAAAATATATATTAATTAAAGGGTGATGCTTTTCGAGGTTCCTTATTTTTTTTAAGAAAAACCTTAGAAACTTTAAATTTAATGGGGAATATTTATTGTCATTTGAAAGAACATTCTTTTGAATTTATTTTTTGAAGATTATCTCTTAAAAATGTTGACCGCGGCTACGTATCAGATGGTCCATTCGTTAAATCCAGTTCTCGATGACTCGTTCGTGCAATTCGACTGGTAATTGACGTACACGAACACGTGAAATGATTTGATCCAAGGCCTGAATCGAAGCGGAATTGTCCGCATAGACTTTGGGCTTCACATTTCCCCACACGCAAAAGTCTAACGGTGTGATATCACACGATCTTGATGGCCAATCGACCGACGCAAAACGTGAAATTATGTATGTGCTCCCCGAAGTGCTCTCTCAATAAATCCATTGATTGATGCGATGTGTGGGAAGTGGCGCCGTCTTATTAAAACCAGAAATTGTCGAGATCACGAGCTTTATTTTCAGGCATCAAATAGTCGGTTATCATGGCGCGATAACGGTTGACATTGACGATTAGATTTTCACCGACACCACTTTTGGAGAAAATTAACCGATAATTTTAGCGGCCCACAAAGCACACTAAACCCTTGTTTTTTCTGGATGAAATGGCAGCTCCTTTTAGCCAAAAATGGGTCTCATCGCTGAACAAAATTTGGCTGGAAAACGTCGGGTGTTCTTGGAACTTCAAGAACCCATAGAGCGTAGCGATGTCACTTGGGAAGGTCGAGCGGTTTCAGTTCTAACACAAGCTCTATTTCGTATGCTTTCAATTTAAGATCTCGACTTAAAATGCGCCAAGTCGTATCATACGTCAGTCCTATTTGCTGGGAACGGCGCCCAATTGACTCTCCACGGTCTTCGTGTTCCCTCCCGGCCACAGCTGCTATATTCTCTTCACTGCATGCTGGACGTTGTTCAATTTTATTGGCTATAATTGTGTATTTATTTATCACTCACCAAGCGATAAGCTCGAAAGCGGCTCACAGCCATCTCAATGTAGGTGCTGCCCTTGGAATAATTTAACAAATTTGTTTACGTTTACACACACACATGCGTGTCTACATCAGAGGTATTTTTATTGTTTATAAATATTATTCATTAAATAGGGCTTCCCCAAAAAAACAAACATAACTGCATGGCGAAAAGTGCTCCGAAACAATTCGACTGGATTATTCTTTATTGCAAACGATTATGATTTGGCATAATGACACTAAAACAAAATTGTTTACCTACTGTGAGCACATACATACATAATTGTGGCGATAAGTCAAGGCATATTGGCTTCTGGAAATGGAATTATGAATTAATAGCTCAGCAATTACTAAAAAGAGAACGAAAAAGAGTAGATGACAATCAAATTCATAATATCAAAAGATTACACATCCACATAGCTATACTAATATATCTACACAAAGAAGGGTGACCCCACAAATATAAATGTTTAGCAGCTAGTATACCATAGCTGCCTATAATACCCTTCACAGGTACAGTTCATATGGTACAAAAGGGGTACAAAAATATTTATCTTGGTTTCGAGCGGTAAGTTTGTACCATGCAAGAACTTGATTTTGACCGGTCAGTTCGAATGGCAGCTATATGCAATAGTGGTCCGATATCGGCTATTCCGACAAATGAGCAGCTTCTTTGGTAGAAAAAGATGTGTGCAAAATTCCATGGCAATATCTCAATAAGTGGAGACTAGTTCGCGTATACCTAGGCTCAACTTGTAACGTTGACCATTAACCAATATATAACCAAAAATCAAATTTTATTTCAATATGAGTTTTTTCTTTATATCGTTCTCCTTCGCTAGCAAACTTATGAAAAGTGATATTACGTTATTTTGCATTTTAAGGAAAATATATAACTTTATTATAGACAATTATTAGCCCATACTAACGAACTAGTTACATACTACTCCAAATATATTCACTATAGAACGAGTATTGTAACTACTGCTTCACTGTGGTAGTTAAATTGAACTTACTGGGTTTCAGTACTCCCATCTGCCTATAAACTATACATACATACTTAGGTATATGTATATACTATGCATACTTTGTTTTTCAGAGCTTAAACATGACAACAGCTCGCATAAACGACGGTTAGCGCAACAACAATGCGCCTAAATAAGAAACCAGCAATAATCTTTAAGGCATACAAATAGAGCACGCCGTGATTTTGAAATACTTTCTGCACTTTTTCTTTATTTTCAAAATCATTTTAAATAATTTAAAAAAAAAAACGCTAAACATTTTCGAATACCGTTTAATGAACTTTAATTGGCGCACCCAGCTATTTGATATACTTTTGTGAACGACTTGACAATTCGCGCAACGGTATTTACGTACGTATGTATACCGAGAGCGCCTGTGTCCGTGGCAGATGCCAAAATAATAAAATATGCTAAAATAATGTAGCGATATAATCAAAGCAACCACCAGCGTCGAAAAGCTACAAAATATCAAAATGATTTTCAGAATTTCCCCATGACAATATATGTATAACGATGGTGCTGGTGCTGCTTGCTTGGCGTTGGGGGTAATGGTGCTCATAGTAGCATTGTGGTGTTGCGCTGCGGACACCTGTCGCACAAATATTTTTTGATGTCGCAATTTGTCAAAACTATTATTGTCAAGCGATCGGTAGAAAAATTGGGGAAATATAATATTTTAATAAAATGTCATATTGAATTGATTGATATTTTACTTGTCATTTATGAATGTGGTGTGATACGAATTGATTGAGTGTGATCCTAGTGAGAACTTTGGGGGGAAAAAATATATATTTTTTATGTTTCGATAGGTTTTACTATTAAAAATAACATACTAAAATTTAATTCGATATCTTAAATTGTTTTTGAGTTACAGCCTTCTAGATTCGAGCCCCATCAACTTTTCTTAAAAGCGCCAGAGGCAATACACTTTACACCCAGGTTGACACAAAAAGGCTCTACAAGAGCAGGGGTCAGAATTGACCGATGGGTGTGTCACCGTCCACATTTAGGTGAAATCGCTTATCTCGTGACCTACTCGACCGATTTCCTCTAAATTCGGTATGTAATATTACCGTGAGATTCCTACATTACGGTATGAAAATGAGTCCCAGTGGACTACAACAACGCTTACTTCCCATATAACAAAATTCATTATTATTCTTTCACTTTCCGTACACAAATCAAACACCAATGAATACATTGTGACAAAAAAGTACCAAGAAGTTGTAAATAAAACGCAAAATACTTAATTATTCATCAATATTTATTTAGTTGCCTTCAAAATAATCCCCACCAGATGTAATACACTTATGCCAACGATATTTCCAGTCCTACTTCAGCGAATTTTATTTTATCTTTTCCATCGACTGAAAATGGGTTCCATTCCGATGATTGTTGACTTTTTTGCTTGACAAACTCATAAACCCATGTCTCATCTGCAGTTATAATGCTCTTTATGAATGTGGCATCGGAATTCGCACGATCAAGCATGCCCAAAAAGACCTGTTTACGGTAGTCTTTGTTCAACTTTATCGGGACTAGTCGAGCAAAAACACGTTTTAAACCCAAAACATCCACCAAAATCATTCGGACGAACTCGCGAGAGCTGAGAAGCTCTCGGCCATCTCCCCAACACTTGCCTGACGATTTCAATCACCACATCCATCACTTTTTATTATTTTCAGTTGAAGAGTCTAAGGTCGTCGAGGACGTCCAAGTCGAGCTTAAAAATTGTCAAAATCTAATCATAATTTTTCAAGCCCCTATTTTCCGAATATAACCCCAGTTAACCCCAGTTTTTTTCGAAAATATCGGTCTACCTGTGTGTTATGTTATGGACATTCGGGAAGAATATTTCTTTGATGATAATATACCCTTGTGTCAATCATTGTGTCGGATCAAAACTTTGTTTAGCCCTAACTTCCGGATCTTTACGATTTTGAAACGTTTGGCTGACTTTACCCCATACATATATGTGTATGTACATATTTTATATTTATAAAATTGCTTGAAAATATGTTCTCAAGCATACCTGAGCAATGTCAAACATTGATGCATTGAGCTCTTCCATTTCTACATCAAAAATTGCCACAAAAATTTTAGTATATTTAGCGCTGACGGGAAGTAAAATATGCATAGCAATAAAACTAGGTGAGTCTATGACCTTCAAATTGGATTTGTGGGGAATGCTTCCAATTTCGTCGAACAATGAAGTTGAATCTTTTCGCTACATTTCTCAATATTGCCAAGAACTGAAAGTATTTAACTGGTTTTGATCCTTCAAGTTGAAAGAGTTTAAAATGTTCAGTTACACCAGCAAAAAACAATCAAAATTTTGGGTAAAATTAATTTTTTTCTTAAAATGTCACCATTTTTGTATTTATTTTATCATTATATCATTGCACAACTAGCTTGAGGCACAGACCAACCCACGATTGTGATGCCAAAGAAGAAGAAACGTATTATCTAATATTACATATGATATAATATTTCAACTATATTTACGTAAATTGATTTTTTAGTAACAATTCGAAATAATGGCTCTCAAAAAATACTCTTCCAAGTACCAATTCTTGTGAATGAAAAATAAATTGCCCAAACATATTGATTAACTACTTCCAGCAGTGAATCACTAAATCTGCCACTCAACTTCAATAGCTTTGATTAAAATTTACTTTTGTTGTTGTACGATTAATGTAAATAAGTGCTATAGTACGTACGATTCTCGATTGGCAGCCAATTGCCGAAATCATTCATACGAATTGGCAAATAAATTATATGAAACCCTCCCGCCTTGCAACGTATCGCCCTGCAAGCCAATTCTCGATACACTTTCCTCTCTATAAACGTATATATGTACATATGTACGTATATATGTAAGTATGTCCGCATGATTAAAAGTGAGTGTTTGTACGCTAATGTAATATATGTAAATGTAAATGTTTGTCACCACCAACGCCTACATGTAGGCCACCTAGTGCCACCCATGCCATTACATTTATAATATATGTACATATGTTTATCGCATGCATAGCACAGGTAACAGTACAGACGAGTACAGGCGAGTATGTGTGAGCGCTTATTTTCTCGAGTGAAATTATTTTGACAAAATAAATCGCCAGCGTTCTTTATTTATGCTGCACCAGATTTGTAGGTCATTTAATAAAATTAGCAAATCTGTCGGCTTGTCATGCCACAATGTGTTACAACAACAAATAATTTATTAAGCAAAATGTGTTTGTGAAACCTGTTGTTTTGGACACATTCTACTCAGTTCACATTTTGTTGTTAGTGTGCCGGTATTTACATACATATGCCATTATTATGGCCCAGGTAGTAGATCAGGAACACGCAAGGCTCCGTCTCGGATGTTTGAAGAAAATCTTTAAAAGTTATTTGATTAAAAAAAGGTTGGTTAAATTTTATTTAGTTGTTGGTGATGTCCAATACCCTTAACATGTTATAGTTCAATTAATAGCGTCCTTTTGTGGAGAATGGATTGATATGTCTATTTCATCAACATAAGGTCAAGAACTGACACAGAGAGTAGATGAAACTTGTCCTTCAGGTTAAAAAGTCTTATGTTTTAAAGAGAGCTCTGAAGAAAGCAAAATTTAGGTTCATAGATTTTTAAGGGGCGCAAACAGTACATACATACACATTTTGAGAAAAAATAAATAAATACTTTTCGAGTTACAAGAGGCCTTCTACGTGGCTTAAAGAAGGTCCTTCACTGCTGCGGGGCATTCTGACCTTCTCGATGGATGAAACTACAAAAATTCTCACAAGAATAAAATATGGTTAAAAAAATCAAAAATTGAAAATTGAAAATGGTGGCCTGAAAAAAAAGAATTTTACTCGAAATTTGGGTCAATTTTTTACCAGATCAAAAAACGAATAGATCATTGCATGGAGAAATATGAAGAAAATTCGAAATATGCTCATTTGTGATTAGATTAGAGCTGCACTTTGAATCAGAAAACTTAGAGTACAGCATAAGAGATCGTTAGAGGAACTATGGATATCGAATCCATTTCTTCTTCTTCTTTTTTAATTGCGTTAGGCTGACATTTTTGTTGGTGTTGATACTGGTTCCAAGATATACAAAATCATCTACGACTTCGAAGTTATGACCGTCAACAGCTGCGTGAGAGCCAAGTCGCGAGTGCGACGACTGTTTGTTTGATGACAATTTGATGGAGGATGGAGTCATTTGTAGAAGATTCTCTGATTGCCATTCACTTGAGGGTGGACAGAAACAATTCTTTCAATGGCTTTGTGCGCTGGATTTGGGGCCTGCCACGTAAGAAACACTACCAATGAAAAGGAATCGAATCCGTTTGCTTAAAGCAAATAGCCTGGATTATATAACGGACCGTAAGTAAGAAAAGTCACTACGAGAGGGGATCTTTAAACTGTTAATATCTTTCGAAAAGGAATTCTCGGAATGAAAATCATTGCTAACAATGAACTTTTTTTCTGTAAGTTGAGTAAATTTGTACTCAATGAAGAGCACCAACAAAGGCAAAATCTATATATACTATATAGAAGTGATGTATGTGCAGACAATGTATGTGCATTTGTTTATCCGCCTGTTGCGTATGATATTTTTATAGAAATTTCAATTTCATTTAACAGCATCTAAAAGTGGATTGCCAGCACGCGGGCTAAGCGAGGCGCAAAACGAGGGGCCAGACCATGCCTGCGTCGTCGTCGCTGATTGCTGCGTTGGGGGAAAACGTGAGCTGTTTACATTATTGCCAAATGCACAAGGAAAAACTTATTTGCTGTACATTGACTGCTACACGCTGTGATACTTCAGCGTTTGCCAGCTTAATGCTTCCTTTTCATATTTATTTTTTAGCGAAATAACGTTGCATGCGTGCCACGTTGTTGTTACTGCTTGAGTGCTTAAATGTTTAATGGCGGTGTTGGTATAAGTGAGAGCGGCGTTGTGGGTAAAAATTATACTTGAAAGTGAGCAGCGCGTTCGGGCCACTGACATGTTCGATGAGGTTACAAGAGGGTACGTTCATTGATGACGTCGAAAGCAAACGGAGCCATTTATACAGGCACTCAATGACGGAAGGAAGCTGCTGTTATACAATATATGTATGTATGCGTATGTGTATGTGTTTGTGTTGCTCGTCTACAGTTGTAATGAGAATAGCATGTACAGCGACTGGGCACCTTTACGGGGTGGTCTGTTGGTAAAAAATCAACAGGCACTGAAGTTGCCAAAGAAACTTTATGTAAAGCATGTGTTTATACAAGCTATGCATGACAAAGAGCGCCGAAATGAAACACTCACATGAGCGGAGCAAGCAAAACACATGAATAACGGCAACATATTTGCCTGACTGTTGACTGTTTATTGGCCCGTTGACTGCGGTCCGTGGTTAGTTGTTTATTGGCGCGCTTGTAGAGCAGGCGTACGACATGAGTTGCCTTGCTGGTTTGCTGTTGTTATTTGGCTAGTGCTATACATATAATATGTGTCTAAAAACATAAATATAATGGCAAATTTGAGAGAAACTTGTTGGATTTGATTGTTCACCAGCTCGCAGGGCTCAGCTCAGCAACTTTCGCCCACAACCACTGCCACTTCAACAACTTCTTTCAAAGAACGCTCAACTCATTTACATTGCTGATGTGCAAAAAGGGAGCATGCGATGCTTTTTACTGGCGCTCCTTGGCCGCACTCGCTCAGTGCTTGCGGTTCGCACGCAAACAAAGAAGCAACAGCTAAACAATGTGCCGTGACGGCACAGACTAGCACAACAGAAATATGTATAATGAAGAATGATTACTTGTCGCCTACTCAGATCAGCTCGCAGCCAGGCAGCCAGCACACATACACACATACGAGCCTGTGTAGAGCAAGTGGCAAGTGAGCTGCTAACACGGCAAGTAGGCGAAAAAGGCAACCATGCAGCCAGGCAGCTATATGGGCACTCGCCAGTCACCAGGAAAACGGTCGCATCAGTGTGCGAATGACTGATTGACCGATCGGACGAACTCTTGTCGTCGTTGTTAGAAGCGAGCGGGTGGCTTGCGGTGCTCCCTCGTATCCGGAACGTGCGATTCCCAAAGTGCTAATAAAGTAAACAGTGGCGAAAAATGTTGATGAATTAGTGATTTTATTGTGTGAAAGTGCGTAATGTGTAATTATAACGAGAAATTTAGTAATCGAAATATATAGCCGCAAGTGGTTTCTAAAAAATATTTAATAGGAAAAGTAGAAAGCGTGCATTAAAATTTAAAGAAAAATTGCAGAAAATTGCATGCCGAACAGATTAAATAAAAAAATAAATACATGAAAATTAAATATTAGTGCCACTTCTTTACAAATAAATAAAAAAAAATTACTAACAAATTTATAAAAAATTAAAAAAAAAAAATTATTTAAAAAAATATTTCTAAATAAACCTCTAAAAATTAAAAAATTTTAAATAAAAATAAAAAAGTTCTAAAAAAATCTCTAAAAATTTTAAAATTTCATACAAAAATAATTTCTAAATAAATTTGCTTCTCGTACGAGCCTACTGGCAGTTGCTGAATTGTGAACGTCGCATTTTATGTGCAACACAGCAGGTAATATTTAGCTGTCAGCTACTAAAAAAAGATATACAACGGTTAATTATTTATAATGTGCTCGATTTGTGTTATTATATTACCCTGCTGACAGCGCAGTTGCATAATTTGAGCTGTAAGCTGCGTACTTGCACTGTCTGTGTTAGTTGCTAAGACTTGCGCGATCAGTTTGACAATGCATATGTGAAACCGAAAGCACAGCCAGCTAAAGACAGCAGGCGATATGGGAAATAAGGCGAAACTAAAGTAAAACCAAAAACATTAGTAACAATCGGATAAACACAAATAAACGAAACTGACACAATGAAAATGCCTACAAGGCGACAAAACTCAAAATAAACAACTAATCTGCATTTATTATGTGTGCTACATGTCGTATGAGTGTTGCACGGGGCGTATGAGTGACTATTTGAGCTTGATGATTGAGTTGTGATTTTAAGTTGAGCTTTGGTGCACATATTATTTTGCAAATTTGCTAACTACTATTTAGATGTTAGGTTAGATTTTTAGACATCACAAAATCAGTTAGTCAGTTAGTAGATACATATGTATATAAAATTGTTAACAATAACAATTCTGTAAACTCTTTAAGGAGCACGCTGTTACCTCAAATGTATGAGTACAGTGCTTCGATCTATAAAAACAATATTCGGAAATTTTAACGCTGCCTTGAATAATATTCTATGCCAAGTCTACAGTGGTCCGATATCGACGGTTCCGATAAATAAGCACATTTTTAAGCAGAAAAGAACGTGTGCAAGATTTCAGATCGATATATAAAAAACGGAGGGACTAGCTGGGATTCGGTTTCAAAAAGTTTTTGAATTCAACCTTATTTATTATACTATTTGAAATATGAATATATAAATAATAATACACAGTTTTTTAGTACTTTAAAATGTGTGAAACCACAAAAGTCACTTTGCCAGCTCGCCGTTACGCTTTTCAAATTTATATTTTTGCCAATGTCATTGTTGTTCCTGTGATGTCTTTCACTCAAGTTTCAAAATATTTTCAAATACTTAATATTTTAAACAACAATAAAAATGCCACAGCAAAATATTGTATCTTCTGAGCGTGCGACGTACACGAAGCTGTGCCAGTATTGGTCGCGAAAAATGTCAAGAATTCCAAAATGACAATAAACCCCAATACACAAGTATAATGACATATGCTTGTAGGTGTGTAACGGTATATGTATGTATTATATGACAATCTTTATGAGAAAAGCGTCTATTTGTGTAGCGCATTTGAAAACATTTCTACAGCCCATTAGCGCTGTCAATTGCATTGTGCGCATGTATGTGTGTTCGCCGCTACGCCGCAAAGATGGGCTGTGTATGAGAACGCTTGCGAAAGCCTGCTAATTTATTATTTTCTTTATTAAATTTATTGTTATTTATTTTTACATAAAAAAATTATACAAAATATTTCAAAAATATATGCAGAAATTTCGAAAACGAACATGCCGTTAAACAAAAAGATGTTCTACAAAGCGACAGAGAGCATTGGCATCTTAACTCTTGGAATACGCTGCTAAATGTTAATAAATGATAAAATAAATTTTATCGGTGAGCGAGAACTGTAGGTAGTCATGATAAATATGATAAAAATAAAGTACATATACCATTTTTTTTTTAAGTTTAAAAAATTTTGAAATGTGCAAATTTTTAATTTAAAAAATTTAATTAAAACAAAAATCTCCTTGAGAAAATTTTTTCTCTACAAGAGTCCGTGATGTCAAAAATTATCCTAGGATATTCAAAAACACCGACACCTTTTAAAATTAAGCAAAGAATGCAGCCACTCAAAGATTTTTTTTCTTTCTGTATATACATATGTAGGTTAATTTTTGATTTGACTCGTCCTTATGTATATCCACGAAGAATCTCAACTGAAAAGTTATTACTGACAATAATAAATTATCGGCAATAAGTATGTTTTAGAAAAAGTATACATATTTTACCTTCGTATATACATATGTATATTTATAAAAACATACATAGATGATCGTCCATGTGTATGTCAAAACATGTCAATCGGTCTTCGTTAAACGATGTCGACGACGCACCGAACTCGCCCACAAATGCGAGAAATGGAATGTTTTGAAAACACCTTTTTGCCTAATGTTGTTGTTAATGAAGAAAAATGTTGCCTTCAAATTTGTGTTTCATCACATATTGATGTAAGTAAAAATAACTTATGACATTTATAGGAAAGGCCATGCTTAAAGTTAAAAAATAGTTGGTCTCGTCTGAAAACATTTCGAAATAACTTAAAGTTTTTTGTTCAATGTTAGTGGAATTAATGAGAAAAGAAATAATTTTAATAGTAAATAGTGCGATTAAAAACTATACTCTACTTTCTGCCATTCGATATCACATCCCTGCCTTTAAAAATGTTAATTTAGATGTTATATTAGGAACTAACCATAAACAAAGTATCTTTATGTGCTTATGACTTGATGACTCGTTATACATAATGGAATTTTTATCCAAAATCAAAGTATTGAATTTTTGAAAATCTTAATTAGCAGTCTAGAATCGAAAAACCTGTATAGCTAGATTCTGAAGACTCTCTGTTTTAAAATCAAATGATCCGAATGAGTTTATGTTTAGTTCATATCCATCTGATGGAAGACCTGTATGGCACTTCTGAGCTGCCAACGAGTTTTTGTAAAAAATTTGAGCCTAAAGTCCTATCAGAAATATATATAATCTAAATTTGGCATTATCTGTCCAAGGAGATCATTTCATAATTAGTAAGAACTCTGACAACTCACACATAAACTCGAAAAAAAAATTTTTTTTATTGTTTTTTACATGTATCTTATGCTTTTAGTGAGTATTTTTTCGCAGTTTGGCGACAAGGAAGCGAACAGATTCCTATAAGGGATTACATGGGCTTACAGTTTTCAAAAAAAAAAAACGAATTTTTTATTGTCTTATTAAATTCTACAATAATCCTAGAATATTGCCCTAAATTTCAAGTTGATCTGAGTAATAGTTTCGGAAATACAGCCTTGAGAACTTGAAGACGGTTGGCAAGATTTCTCGAGAACTATTCTTGAAAATTTACACAGGTCTTTGAGATACAATTCTTAAAGACTTGTTCGAAGGATTTTTTTCGATTAGAACTATTTGAAAAAAAAATCTTGCGAAATTTTAATTTTTTTTGGAAAAATATCTGCAAAAGTCCAATTTTTAGTTTTTTTTTCTTCGTCCAATTTCTAAGTTAAGATTTTAACTAAAACACGTATTTTATCACTTTAGATGATCCTGTAAGGAGTTATCCTGCCAAAGCGTGCGCATCTTTTTTCCGAGCGGTCACCGGAAATGGCGTCGCATTGGTTGAGTTCAAAATATTTCTTTTCCAAAAATTTCAGAATTTCTTTGTTAATAGTGTATGTTTGTAATAATAAAAAAATTTTAATAAAACATTTCATTTTCATATGAAAAAAAATTGTTGACAAAGGCTATTTTTACTCGAAGGTACCCATATAACCCCACAAACCAAAATATTTATAATTGAAAAAAATATTTAAAGGGTTTTCTTTAAAGAAATTATTACAGGGTGTCTTAATATATTCTTTTCAATTAAAATTCAAAAGCTTCAAATAAAGTCCCTTTCACATGTCTATCTTTTCAGTTTCACCGAAAATCTTTAAGTTTGTTCAGTCTGTTACCACTTTAAGAAGTCAAAGTGTGGTTTTAGTAAAATTTCAAGTGAACTAAAATTAGAGCAACAAATAATAAAATACGCAATAAACAATATAAAATAATCATGCAACAACAATAGAATGAGTAAATTTTAAAATTTTATATTATTAGAATTTTCACATAATTCAAAAATATTTAATTTTTTGTTTCGAGCAAGTCACACCTAATTTTATTTCATTTATTATACTTATTTGTTGCATTTAGCTTCTATTTACATTTTATTATTTCCTATTAGTTTTACAAATTTTTTTGCTAAACAAATCATATTCATACATATGTATATACATACATACGAACGAAAATATACCATATATGATTTTTTTTCATTGAACACAATAACTTCTGATTTGCACAGAAATAAAATTATCAGCAGCTCTTCAAATTAAAAAAAAATCACTTAAAACAAATGGGAAAGAATAAATGGGAAAATCCCACTAAAGACAAGAGCACAAAAACACACAGCCACACGCCCACCAATAAATAATATAATATATCGTGCACATATTATATATATAATGCTAAAAATTACTTGAAATACAGCACAGAGAAATGTACTAATACAACAAAGACACAAACAACAACACTTAGTGAGAAAACATTAGCAACAGCCAAGAAGCCACCGTGCAAGTGGCAAAAAGAAACTTTTGAGTCAAGTAGTAAAATACCAAGTGCCAGACAAATTAAACCAAACAAAACTCAGCAATATGTATATAATATATGGCGGTATATGCATACATATGTATATGCACTTACATACATATATGCGCACACATATCTACACGTATTTTATGCATGTGTATATTCACGCATGTTTGCATATGCGTGTTCAAAACAATAATTATATTGCATAGAGGCAAAAACAAGAAAAGGGCAACAACTTTTTCACATACATACACACACATACACAAATATTTGCAAACAACCGAAATTCGTGTTAAATGCAACAGGAATATTGCAAGCACTTTATGAAGGCGAAGTACGACACTCAGAGCGAGTTGAGAGCAGCGAGTATGCAAATGCAGACATGAATAGCGGTAACATGGGAATTTAGCATGTACATACTTATGTGCACGTATACCCATACTTATATATAGGATTTTACACGTGCTTATCCTTGAGTAATATTAAAAAGTTATTACTTCAGCTTTCAAAAAAATATATTTTTTAGAATTTTTTTAGCATATTCGTGATGAACTTGTTTGCTTAACTAAATACAGACTATGCGTGCTATATCGCCATATACATATTTTATAGGTATATGTAAGTATGTACATATGTATATACTTTTGATATTTGTATATAAGTATGTTTATACGCAAAGTTGGGCATACTTATCTATGTGTAAATATAATTTTTTTAGAAGTACATACATACTTGTCCACACAGGGGTGTGCAAGATAACCCAATGGTGAATCAGAGGTGTATTTAATTAAAAAAATCTTGGGGTAGGTTTTAAAGAATAGCATAAGGACATTGCAAATAATTAAATAAAATGAAACTATAAATTAAATTACTCACCTCTGCTCTTCTGCAACTCACGTCGGTGATAGAAATTATCGGCGTTTAACGGCAAATTAAACTATTTCGGTTAAATAATTTGCTTTCACCTATTTATCACATTGAAATTCAGTATATTAATCTTCTTGCACTATTATTTCAGTTAAATTTTATATATTAATCATTATTTTGACTAGAGAGATTTTTAAATTAATTGTTAAAGTGAAAGTTAATATAAGTGCACAGCTATATGCTATAGTAGTCCGATCGGAACAATTTGGACAATTTCAACCGTGAACAAGGTATAGTAAGATTGTCACGAAGTTAGTAACACTCAGAAAGAACGTCAGAGATCCTCTAAAATATATACCTATGTACATATGTACATATGTATATAAAAGATAAGCGTGAGGAGCTGAGTCTATTTAGTCATGCCCGTCTGTTTGTCGGTATATACGCGGACTAGGCCCTCAGTTTTTGAGATATCCATTTGATATTTTGCATACATTTTCGCTCCAAGAAGCCGCTCATTTGTCGGATTGGTAAATATCGGCCCATACAAATTGAATGATCAGAATAAAGGGATTATATGTAAGCTTTTCCATTTGACAAAACATCTTTACGAAATTTGGCACAATTTAATGTCTAAGGCCGCGATGAAATATTCAAAGAAATTTTTCTGATCGGATCATTATAGCATATAGTGCAATAGCAACTGGCGGATCAAGATCAAGTTATTTTAAGGGCGTTATAACTTCGGTTCAACTAAACCTAACGTTTTTTCTTGTTTTCTTAATTATTTACCCATTTTAATTGTTCTGCACTCTCTTTCCTTTTTTCATTAATCACATATTTATTATATTCCAAATACACTTTAATTAATAATACTTTATTATTTTTATTAAATACATTCTTTCCTATGTTTTTTTCATTTTTCTTTATTAATTATTAATTTTTATTCCTTTATTGGCATATTCACTTAAAACACTGAAAGAACAATTAATATTACTTGTCAAATATTTAATTAATGAAATTTATATACAAACCTATTTCGCCAATCGCAAACGGGCCCTCGACCAATAATAAAAAATATTTACAAAAAATCTGCAAACGAAAAAAATGTCAAATTAAAATTTATCAGCAAAAAATCATAAAAAATGTTCAGTGAAGTTTATTTATATATGTATTTATATACACGCTATAATAAAATGTATGATTTCAAGTTTGTAATCTTATATTATGAGAAAAATAATAAGTTTATCGTTATTTGTCTGATTTTCTAAGCTTCGCTGAAGTCATGTGACTCACCACCACATTTGAGAAAAGGATCAGATTTATGCAAGTATTCTAGAAAATGCACAGTTATCTCGACAATTTCGCTTTTAAAAACGAAACACGTGGATGAATTGAACAAATTAGAAATAAAAATTGTATCTGAGATAATAAATTGAACTAGACAGTTAGTAACAGTTTTCTACTAGTATGAGAATGACATATTTCTTATCAAAATTTTACAACTGGCGCTTGCTTGTAAGGAAAAAACACAGTTGGTTTACTAAAAGGGCTTTTGGGTCAGACCGACTTCAAAGTAGTCGGCATATTTACATATATATACATATATCCAATATGTATGAACATACATATGTAAACTTCACACTGGGTTACTCAAAGACAGCTAACAGTTGGTTCAGATGAGTGATCTATTTTTTAGGATTTTTCATTCCAGCTTCAATTTCAAGGTGGTACACTGCATACATATATACACATGTACATACACATAGTATATGTGTACAACCACCTATCACACATTTCATGCGGGAAAATCACATTTGGCACTTTTTGCTTCGTCTTCTGGCAGTGAAACTTTTGTTTATTTAAATGCGATTTAACGACGTGAGCATATTCACATAAAAAACTAAGCACACATGCGCAACAATAACAACAACAGTTATTTGTTGTTTATTTAGTAAATATACGTAGTAACAACAAAAAGTAGGCCGCAAGAAAGTAAAAATAAAATTGAAAATCGAAAATGAAAAATGAAAACCGAAACGTTGACGCCAACCTAGCAACAAAACCAACAAACATTCTTATAAATTAGTAAAATATTAAGTCGCACGCAATTTTGACATTTTGGCAGTCAACTATTTTGGCAGCGCTAAGTGTGTACTTCTACAAACAGCCATACATACACACATGCCAATCTTTGCGCGAATTTAAACGACACAATTTGAGCTACATAAATAGGCAACCACTTGCGCATCTTAATCCAAACAGTTGTTAAATTCTGCGCGTCTGCACGCACACCTTGGCACGCCCACGCACACATATTTGGCAATGATGCGTGCACATAACTCAACGTCAATATGCCACGGGTGACAGCCGTGCCAGTGCTCGTGTTTGACGAACCGTGGAATTATTAAAAATATTATTGAAATTAAAAATTTAGATTTAATTTTTGAAAAAAATACTTTAAAATACATAAAATTTGTTGAAACAACAACGCTTTGGCCAACAATATTGAGACAATCGGAGATATGTAGCTAATGGAATTCTCTAATGAGTATAGTTTTTATTCTTCCTGGTAACAAATATTTTTTGACTTCACACGTGCAATAGAGGAAATGGATAATTTTTGCTAAAAAATCTCAAATATTTTCTTAAAAACTCGCCTAAATGAATTTAGCTAAAGATCTTAGTTGTCTTCGATAACCAGTCTTGCAAACAAAAAAACTTTGCTACAACAAAGTTATCGACTTGAATTCGTACATAAAACTATGCGGATACTACAATAAGGGGTTTATATACAGTTATAAGCCCGAAAAAAGCGAATTTTCCACAATTTTTCCTGAGAAAACTTTTAGATTCCGGGATCCAAAAATGTGTACACATATCATGGTATCTTTTAACTGTATTTTAAGACTTAGCATTAGTAAAAATATTTATTTGGAAAGGAACTACAGCTGATCTCCGGGAGCTCTCTCAAAAAAGACGTTTGCGGTGACGACTATATATATCTCTGAACTAAGCCGTCTGAAATTAAAAAAACAAACAGATTTCGTTAAAGTAAAAAACAATCTTGAAATTAAATGTCAGAATAAGCAAAATAAATTTTTTAAAAATGGCAGTTTCTAAAAAATATCGATTTTTGACCAAAACTTCGGACTTTAATTGTTTACATAAAAATGTTAGTTGATTAAAAAACTTTTTATATTAATTACTAAAAAAAATATATTTAAAAGCTTCTTAATATTTGAAATCGTTTTTTTCGAGTAATGTTGGTCACTGACTTTGAAAACACCATTTTGCCTCAGCATCTAGTATAGTTTGTTCGATTCGCTACTCTACAACGGTTGGCGAATCGAAGGCAACTTTTATAGCCTAAACACAACCGTTACCACGATAATCACCAACTTTAAGCGTTTATATGAAAAATGACAGAAATAATAG
Source organism: Bactrocera neohumeralis (assembly GCF_024586455.1). Taxonomy (NCBI): domain Eukaryota; kingdom Metazoa; phylum Arthropoda; class Insecta; order Diptera; family Tephritidae; genus Bactrocera; species Bactrocera neohumeralis. The sequence continues at coordinate 6,836,024 of NC_065921.1, forward strand.
TTGCTTGATCTAAACAATTCTTTCGGAGATTGTAGCGTTGCTTTGAACAATAAGATATGTCCAATTTCGTGAAGATGTCTTCTCATAAAAAAGTTTTCCCTACAAGAACTTCATTTTGGTCGACAAGTTTCTACATCAGCAATAGACTATACATAGTTACATATATAGTGGTCCGATGTTGAATGAGCAGCTCCTTGTGGACAATAGGAACATCTGCAAAATTTTAGGGTATAATAAGAAGTGTGAACGTATAAAATTTAGCCTATACTTTGAATGATAATTATTAACACAAAGACCATATAAATATTATTCCAACAAAATTGTTGTCAGAGTTTAAAATATGCTATGAAGAAGTAATTTGAAATTATAAATTCAAAATTTGATAATTTTAGAAAAATTAAATTTACCACAAAAAAAAAATAAAAAAACAATATTATTTAATCACATAGTTTTCAGACAAGCTGTACAATTTTCTTCGACTAATGCATACACAAATACACACATTGTATATTTTTAATTTTGCACGCGCTCGAATATGTATACTATGTATTGAAATAAAAGATTTATTTGTTATATACATATTGCTTGTAACTACCATATATTTAAAAAAAACTCTTCATTCATTTTACAGTAATCAAAACTGGCGCCTGCGCTTCGTATAAATACGGCCGCTGGGGCACGAAGTTGCTTATACGCCCGGTGAGTTAGAACCCAAAACCGAAGCGTTAACAATAAAGCAGATAAAGACAATACAAAGCGTTGAAGCGCTTTTAGAGCGGCAAAAGCAACGCTGCTGCAAATAACAGTATCACAACAGTAAGGACAAACACCAGCAAAATGATACGGGATGTATCCACCTCAACACTTGGACGCGAGGAGGAACGCAAGCCGCTTATGGCGGCGTACATGTTCCAGCGTCGTGTGCTGTTCGGTTGCAGCTTGTTGATGGTGGTCTCGCTCATCATGTGGATTGTAGCCATTTCAACGGATCACTGGGTTATTATAACCGGTGGAAAAGGTAAGACCAATGTCACCGACCAGTTAATAGTTAAATATTTTAACATTTTAATTGTACTTCGCCAAAGAAAGCATGTTAAATGTTAAATATTTTAACCCTTTGGTCATTTTAATAACGAGCGAAATATGCACACCCGAACACATGCACAATACAAACTTAGGCGTTAACGAATTCGAAAATCTTTTGAGTGACAATGTTATTGCCTTTATTTCGCATACTTTTGAATTGTAAATTTTTTGTTGTTGTTATTTTCTTGAAAAGTAGGAAGCAATTTTGGCTCGGCTATGCCGCCAATGATCAGAAGCAGGCTATACAGCGCAATATTCACAATTTTATGAGCTAGTTATTCGCACTACAAAACTTTTATCGCTTTTTTCATTTTTGAATGAATGTTTATGTGCAACAACAACGTTTTATAGCTATTTTACATATCCGCCAGAAAGTATTATCGTTCCGCCTTTAGCACGAGTCTTTTTGTTCGGCTCTTGTACTACCTATTAGACATTACATCGACGCCTTGGCTTCTGTGTAGTTATATATTCGCTAAGCATATCCAATTAGGCTAAGAAAGATTTTTTTAAATAATTTAATTTTTGATTTGCGAATGGCGCGTATATTTAATCGCCTTAAGCTCACTAAATTGTTTTTACGGCGCGATATTTTAAGGTATTTGGAAAAAACTAACAGGAAGCTGCTTAATTTAATTTATTTTCGAATAAATACCGAAACATTGAGAAAAAAAATGGAATGTTAATAAGTTTTTAATTTTTTCCTATTCCATAATTGAATATTTCACGATTTTTTTAATTAAACCGAAACATATTATTGAATTATCATTTAAACTAAATTATTTTTATTACTGGTAACCCCGCTTATAACCCGCACAATTATTTTTAAATTAGCCGGTTAGTTCTAGCGTGAATTTAATGACATTACAACTAGAAATTCTCACTACTTTTCAACGATTTCAATATTTCTTTCAATATCAATCAAGTTACACATCTATGCAAGTTTAAGTATAGTCTGCAATAGTTTTTAATTATATTTATATATTTCTTTTTTCAATAGGCATTTTCATACCGGAGACACGTCGATTTTTTATGGACTCCCACTCCGGTTTGTGGGTGCATTGTCGGCACACTAAAACACCTAACGCATTGCCTACCGCCAATGTGGTGCGCAACTTCACGTCCATAGCTTATGTGAACCCTACAACATTATTGGATGCCAAATTGAATGCATCAGCGCTTGAGTTTGTGCGCGAATTTAGCGAGGAAATTGTGGAGATACCGATGAAAAATTTCACAGAGTCCGCTAGACGACGCATGTTTGCGCATTGGGTACGTAATGATGAGGAAGAGTTTAAGGCATTCAAAAAAATCTTTGAAGATCTTGTATTGAACACAACAGCCACACAAGCCGAAACCATACCCATCAATGCCAAACCGATCGCAATTGATCCGCTAAATGTACGCGAAATAGAGTCACGAAAAATCTTCGGAACGGCATTGCAAAAAGTCAGGGTCAATGCGACATCTTATTATTTTGTTATACCAGAAGCGGCGCAATTGGCAATATTTGCAGGTTGGAATGAGAAACCATTTGTGCCAAAGCTTTTCTGGCCATATGTGCGTGATTTGGGCGTACCGGCATTTGTGCTGGATGATCATCAGGTGATATTGCAACTGGTGCCACCACTACCACCAAGCAGTGGTCGCGAAGCGAACGGTTATGTCTATCAACCGAATGGTAAGCACGAATCGTATGAATAATGTACTAAAATAATTTTATGAAAATTACCACACACATTTTTCCAGAACGTTGCAAATACATTGATATGTTCAGCAATCCCAAGTCGTTGAACAAAGACCCCGGCATCGATATGGAGCTGATGGGTAAGTAAGCGCTCAGTTCTGTCCCTTTCACAATAGTCTTTTTCACAATAATATTTTACACTTTTGTTTTTCTTTTGGCAGATTATATACGCACACAGGCTTCGTTTGCCTGCATCACCGTGTTCGTTATGAGTCTGGGTTCGGTTTTCTCTTTTTACACTTTCAAGAATCCGCGTTACATGTTTAAGCGTTTAGCTGGTGGTATTCACTTGGTTTCCGCCTCCACTGCCGTGGTTGTTATACAGGTGCTCTTTTCATCCGTTGATTACACAAAGAAGCACTTATTTTACGCTTATCCCGAAGGTGCTGAACTTACGTAAGTAATCGAATTTTGTATGAAAAGTAACTATCATTTATATTTGCCACAATGAGTTGCACAAAAGTTTGACATTTATTTTCGCAAACGCGCGAGTAACTGTAGAAGTTCGTTTTCCGGTTGCAGCAACTTATCTACTTACTCGTTTCGATTTTATACCGTTCCGCAGTTACCCCCTTAGTGTTGCCACGTCTCTTCTGCTGGTATAATAATATTTTTACTCATATTTGTTTTCCTTAATAATTTTTTTTATATTTTATATGTAATTTAATAAAATGTAACCTTTACATTTATTATTTCCAGTTATGGTTATGGCGTCTACTTAGCGTGGTTTACTTTTATAGTGAATTTAGTGTGTGGTCTCCTATTTATGTGGTATTCGGGCAAAAAGAAGGGCGCGAAGGCACCTAACGATGAAGTCGCAATGGCAGATGAGCCCACAATAATGGGCAGATAATTACTTTAACCAACCGACTTTGTTCAATATATATGCGTGAATATATATATCAAAATAGTGCCCACCGATCATCAGTGTACCTTAAAATACTCGCTAATGTGCTCCATGGTTGAACATTTTCTTGTGTAAACCATTACTAAAGATGACAAATATCGCAAACTTATTTTTTGAAACAAAATGATGTTATATCCAAACTGAGATTGGTGCTGTAGCATCTGAAATGGTCATCGTTGAGTAGAAATCTTAATTAGTCAGAACTATATGAAAGTAATACGTTTTTTACTAAAAGAATTTGCAGTTCCTAAATGACTAATATTGTAAAAAATAAAGATAATTATATTTTATAATTATAGAAAGAAATTAAAAGCAATTTTTACATGTAAACGAATATAAAAAGTATATGTAAACACACACTTACATATTGAAATGAGCAATCAAAACCAAAAAAAAGTCACTATTGTTTAAATATTTAATAATTGTATGTACAATTTCATTGTAAGCTATATTTGTATATATGCATGTTCACGAATTTCAAACTTGTTCACTGTTAATTAATATTTTAAAGTAAAAAACCATTATAATAGCACGAAAAAACAAGAAATTTATTGACATAAAAATTAGTCTTTCGAGAAGACCGAAGTTTTCTTAAATAGAATAATTAAGGCTTAAAATATTTTGCTAAGTTTATGAGCGATATATGTATATAATATAAGTATAAGTCTCTCTTTCTCTCTTTATAATAAAATGTTCGAAATAAACACATTGTACGCAAATTTCTTTGACTAAGTGTGGTAAGTAAGCAAATATTGTTTTTGAGTTTATTTACAATTAAAAAATATATATGCCTATTATTTATTAAGTAATATATGCGATATGCCATATGTATATATTAGAGTGCAATACACTCAGCATTATGGAGGAATTTTAGAAGGTAAGATATGGCAAGACGTGAAAGCGATGTTATGCAACAGGGTGCCACAAATATTGAAAATAATTATGTCATATGTATAAGAAGTAGTATTTAAAAAAATGCTATTCTGTTCCAAATAAATTTAATTACTACGTTTTATATATTTATCATTATTACAAAAAAAAGATGTAACTATATTACATTTTCTAATAATAATATCAATTTTAAATTGTTCACTTTCTTGCAACCCTGTGGTGACACGTCCGCATTTCACAGCTGTCAGCGCAATGACAATTGAATTTAATCTTTTGTGGAATGCAGTGGACGTGAAACGCGTGTGGTGTTGCATTTTGTGTGTTTTTGAGCACAAATTTCGAACGAAACCGAGAAAAATTCTTATCGAAAAGGTGAGCAGTGAATAAAACATAAGTTTTCCAATTCACATACAACGAAACGTGTGATATATACAAGCGTAATAGTTTTATAAAACTAATGACGCAAAGTGCCATGTGATTCATATTACCTGGAGGGAAAGGGGAGCAAACATTTGCACCGGGGCTGCAGCTGTGAATCAAAAATCATAAAAAGAAAAGCGAAATGAAAGCAAACGAAAGCTTTCAGTGCAATGTGTTGAAAACGTGCTAAGGCCAAATATTTATGTGTAAATAGCAAATACTTTTATTTGCAAAACACAAAATTAACAAACATGACGCAATAGCGAAACCGCATACGAAATGTAGCCGCTCACTCTTCATCGCCCTCCAAAAAACTTCTTACTGTGTGGTATTTTGATGCTTACGTGCAGTAGCGATGACGAATGAAATGAAATTTAGTTTAGCTGCAGTTTGACTTATTCCTTTTATTTTTTATAAGCTTGTGGTCATTTTTGTGCTTATCAATTTTTAGACGAAAGAAAGCATTCAGTATGGTAGCTGATAAGGAAAACGTAGCGGCTGGTGCGGTTGAAGGTGAGACGACTTCAAAGAAGGCAGCAAAGAAGCAAGCGAAAGAAGCATTGAAAGCTGCTAAGGTATAATAAATAATAAGTAGATCAAAACTTATTGTTTAAATCTAAATTTTTATTAATTTTTATAGAAAGCTGAAATTAAAGCAGCCAACTCGGCGAACAATGCTGAAGAAGGTGGTGATAGCGTAGACGTATCAGCAGGTCGTTATGGTTCTGCCGGTCTTATTCAATCGAAGGAGAAGTTTGAAGATCGTAAATTTGTATCAGTGAACGAATTGAGCCAGCCAGCCTATCGAGACCAATTGGTGTGGGTGCGCGGACGTGTGCATACATCCCGTTCGAAGGGCAAGCAATGTTTCTTAGTGTTGCGTCAGCAGAGCAGTACCGTGCAATGTATTTTGGCTGTTGGAGAACGTATTTCCAAACAAATGGTGAAGTTTAGCGGCAAGTAAGTAAATGCTTCGTTAAATATTTAAAAATATTTAGTTTTATAAATCTTTTTATATTCCGTATAGCGTAAGCAGAGAAAGTATTATCGATGTACAAGCTAAAGTAGTTTCAGTACCGAACAAGATCGAGTCTTGTACTGAACAAACTATTGAATTGGGTATTGAACAACTATTCGTGGTGTCACAAGCCAAACCGCAATTGCCGCTGCAAATCGAAGATGCATCCCGTGCCGAAAACCCAGATGTATGTATAAATAAATTTTATTTTCTTTGTGGTGACACTAATTTGCAATCTTATAGGATGCCGACAGTTTGAATATACGCGTAAACCAAGATACACGTCTGGACAACCGTGTCTTGGATTTGCGTACACCGGCCAATCAAGCTATTTTCCGTTTGGAAGCTGGGGTTTGTCGTCTGTTCCGTGACATACTAACGACAAAAGGTTTTACAGAGATACACACGCCAAAAATTATATCCGCCGCCAGTGAAGGTGGCGCTAACGTATTTACTGTCAGCTACTTCAAAGGTAAACAACCGTTAACTGCTTTTTATTTTCCATAGTTAACACGTCACTTTTTCAATTATAGACTCCGCTTATTTGGCACAATCTCCGCAATTGTATAAGCAAATGGCTATTGCTGCCGATTTCGATAAAGTTTACACTGTCGGCGCTGTTTTTCGTGCGGAAGACTCCAACACTCACCGTCACTTGACGGAATTCGTGGGTCTCGATTTGGAGATGGCATTCAAATATCACTACCACGAGGTTTTGCACACCATTGCCGATACGTTCACTGGAATTTTTAAGGGTTTGCGTGATACTTATAGCGCGGAAATTGCGGCGGTAAATCAGCAATTTAAAGTGGAGCCATTCAAGTTCTTGGAGCCGCCATTGATATTGGAATTCGCTGAAGGTGTACAAATGTTGCGTGAAGCTGGCGTTGAAACCGGTGATGAGGAGGATTTGTCTACACCAAACGAAAAGCTGTTGGGCCGGCTTGTCAAGGCAAAATATGACACCGACTTTTATGTATTGGACAAATTTCCACTGGCTATTCGCCCCTTCTATACGATGCCGGATCCCAATAACCCAATGTATTCCAACTCTTATGATATGTTCATGCGTGGCGAGGAGATCCTTTCTGGTGCGCAGCGTATACACGATCCCGATTTTCTTATTGAACGCGCAAAACATCACGCGATCGGTGAGTACTTTTTGTGCGGGGCGCATTCAGTATTTGCTTTACTAATTGATTTCCCTGCCGTTATTTCCGTTATAGATACCTCAAAGATTGCGGCTTATATTGAATCGTTCCGTTTCGGTTGCCCACCGCATGCTGGTGGTGGTATTGGCATGGAGCGTGTGGTCATGCTCTATCTAGGACTTGATAATATACGTAAAACGTCGATGTTCCCACGTGATCCCAAACGATTAACGCCTTAAAATGTTTATGCACAAGAAAAATTAAATGGGAAAATGATCAACGTGGACTTTGCTGATGGATTTCAAATAAATTTTATGTTTGCTCAGTTTCCTTAGTGACATCCCGATGTTATGCTTGATCATTTGAAACGAGATTTTCTTTTTGATCTTTTTTAAAGGTTGTTCATTTTTTATTTTTTTTTAATCCAACTATTTACTTAATTATGTAGTTATTCCAGCAGTTGTCCAACAACTGTTTTAGTGTAAAAGTTGTCCACATTTCAATTAATACAGGTGTTAAGACTGAAATAAAGACGACATCTTCACAAACAAATCGTGGTTGTTTTCTTTAAGCAAGGTTATAAATGAATGTCCTCTTCTCCCCAAGAAGCTTTGTCGTAACCACCGAAATCGGACTACTATAGCACATAGCTACAAACTAAATGATCAAAATGTAGTTGTTGTATGGAAAACTTTTTAATCTGACGAGATATCTTCACGCAATTAGGTATGGTCTTGGTCCTAGACTATAGGACAACAGTTCAATCTTCGAACAAATTGTTGAGATCGGACCACAATAGCATATGGCTGCGATGCCCAAGGACAGCCAACTCAGCATCATGCCTCGAAATTAGTTCCGGAAAACTTTCTGCCGCTACAACAACAACAACAACATGACTGCGGTACGAACTGACCGATAAAAATCAAGCCCCTGTACGGAGTCGTTTGTATTTGTGAAGCGTATTATAGCTTGTAAAAGATTTTTATAAATGAAATGTTTTACAGATCATTTTAAAGAACTTTGTCTAAAAGACCTGAAACCGATTTCCATACGAACCCACCCACATATTAAATTTTATTCAGAAATCTCAATAGCTGACGAACAAATTTTTATAATCTTTCAAAAAACTTCGCCTTACAACTCGTTGGCTCAATGGGTCGCTGGCCCGTTTCGAGACCCATAGTGTCTTAGACAAATTTGTGCAAAATGAACCGTAGAAGATTCCCGCATACGCGATTTTTTAGATTTTTTTTATCCCTGTATATAAACCTGCTCTCCTGCACATGTCTACACTTAAGGGGGGAGCTTGGTTTAGAAGCTTCAAAAATTCGATTTTTTTTTGCTTAAATCTCTTCAAAAATTATCTAAGAATATTTCCCCAAAGTTATAGATTGGAATTCGACATATTGTCGAAGCTAGAAGGGAAATAGTGAAAGAGCGTCTAGCAGATATGTATGTATATCAGCGCTTGGGCAAAAAGCGAAAACTTTGACGCGCGATTTCTCGGTTTTTCATTTTTACGATTTTTCTTAATTGGCGGACAGGATAGAAAAAAAAACTAAACGCCGTATGGAATTGGGTAAAAATTTATTATCTTTGTCATTAAATTATCTTCTATTTAAACTAAAAAAACTAAGAAAAGTCAAGTTTGAACATATTTTTAAACAACTTAAAATAATATAATTTTTTTAAAAACCACTTTTTTTCAATTTTTAAAAAATTGTAGAACTTTACACTCTTTTTTTTGAAATTTTCTTAGTTTAACTACAATATACATACATACGTTATTAACAAATATGAATATCTTTGAATTTTTTGTTTCCGATAGAAAATGCGACTTGCATCCTGCCCGCCCTTCGACGAATGCACATGCAAGATGCATCAAGCAATTGTTCTCCAAAGGCAAAATATCAAAGATTTTGTTTACCAAAAAATATTTTGGATGATGTCTAAATATATAACTACAAACCCTAGAAAATTCGCTTTAATGAATTAATTTTTTTTTTTCAAAAAAAAATCTCAAAAAAAACGATTTTTTGAAGTCTCTAATTAAAATTATTGCAATCCATTATAAAAAATATGTTTCAATTGAAGAAAACTTTTTTTCACCTTAGCCGTTAAACTGGAGATCACAAAATATCAGTATCTCGAATTTTCTAGTTCTGTTTTTGTGTACCTAATCAAGCACAACAAAAAAGTTTAACTTAAAAATTGCTGTTCTTCGTAATAAATTCGTACACGTATCCATAAACCTCCTCTTTTTCAGCAACAAATCGAAATACTCATCAGTTCACCTGAGCTTCGTGACCTTTACAAGATTTTCTGCTGATGCATTATGTTGCCAACGAACAACAACAACAGCGACAGCGTACACAAACAATAAAGATACATCGGTCCTTTCCCATGCTTTGTATATACTTGCATTTGAGCGACGCCATTTTCTTCGACACACAACAATAAAAAAAAAACAAAAATCAAACTACCCACTCAACACACTCTAATTCGCGCCAACAACACATCACGCTCTGCTTCCTTGTCGGGCAAACACACGGCATACTCTTGCTCTCTCGCACGCTCCTGCAGCGTAAACGACAGAAAACTTTAGTCAAAATGAACGCCAGAACTGCATTCCTACACCATATTACACAATTAATAAGAATTAGTAGAGCGCCAGGCGTGGCTTATTCTACAAAAACGCAGTCAACCATTCACATATGTGTAAGCGAAAACGGGTTTTCCGCCAATCAGCGCGCTCAAATCGCGTACTTTCTCAAATAGTACAGTTAGCTCTTTCCTGCCACAGCTCCGCCGCTACAACTTGGCATTGTGCTGTCCGCGCACTGCGTCTAGCGGTAATGTCAACAGCTGGGCGCTGGCAGTGTTATTTGTATCTCAGCGCATGTTGAATGCGAAGCTCGCGCTGATTCGAAATCTGAAAACGTTGTGCGCGCTGAAAATCGTGGCAGCAGCAGCATCTGAGTAGTGAGCAAGGGAAACAAACGTGTGTGTTCCCCCATTGACGTTAGTTGGCGAGTCGTCATTTAACCGCGGCCCAGTGTCGCATCCGCGTTGTCATTCAAATTCGTTGCAGCTGCAATTCAATCGTCAATAGCGACAACGTTGCGCAATTAAATGTGAAGCGCGACAATTAGCTGAATTTTTGTGAATTCCAAGCGTTACTCGATTCATGTGCAGCAGCGAGTGCGCGATCGAATACCTTCCATTGCACGCCGGAAAGCGAAAGTGTCTACGCTACGAACAAATATCTATCAGCTAAGTAACGAGCTTCTTCGCATATTTCTAGCACGCGCGCGTCTGTCGGTGTCTTAATCGGGCTTCATGTGTGCTGCGTTCGAAATATTTAAAGTATTTTGGAATTTGACATTAGGCGATTTCTTGAATGTTTTTTGCTAGTGAAGACTCAATAAAAAATAAATTCTTGTCGCTTTTGCGATAGTTGTTGTTTGTGTGTTTGCAAAAAGTATCTGAAATATGTTTTTCGAGAATTCACGTGAATATTTGACGACTCTTTCAAGCGTGTTAAAATTGCTGCTGCATATTTGTATAGAAAAATATTGCAAGTGTTAGTGTGTTTGTGAAATTTCTTGAGCGCAAAATATTTTACTAAAAATTCATGAGGTGAAATATTGAAAATAACAACAATAGTAAACTACAAATAAACAAAGCGATTTAGAAAGCTAATATATTTTCGAAATTCATTCACTCTCAAGGCGGATTATCTACACAAAACAACATAAAAAGACAGCAGGTATAAAGCGTCACAAGGCGTTATATGCTATATACTTATAAGTAATAATATATGTACATATATATATCGTCACCTAAAATGCAAAATAACGGAACATCACTTTTCATAAGTTTACAAGTGAAAATAGGAAACACTCATATTGAAATAAAATGTGTGTTTTGGTTATAAAATGGTTATATTTTGGATATATTGGGCAGCGGAAGCTTAAAAGCTTATGATACATACTTACATATACATATGTAATATGATGTAGTGAGTCGTAAGTAATAAAAAAACTCAATCTCAAATTTTTGATGATACGTTGTTTTGCATTTTAAGCGACGATATGTATGTACATACATATGTATGTATGTATGTGCAGTTTGCAAGTGTATTCGAGGCCTTCACATGAATGCTATAAGTCGTTTAATCGAATATTTAGGGTTTACTAATAATATAATTTGTTAGAAAACCTTGTCTGTTTGGGGACAGCTCGGTGACCTATATTTCTACTCCCTTATAAGCTATATGACATTTTTACTGTCGATAGTTTGAGTGGTTATTGCATGGCATATATTTTTTTGTAAAATGTATCCTCTCACGACGGTAAATTTGAATTTTCTTTTGGTATAAGCCGAGAAAAAAATTCAACAACGTTTCTCTCACGACCGACCATATTTTGATTTTTCGATTTTTTTAATAGAAAAAAAAACAACAAAAATTTAATTAAAGAAAACACAAAACCTTTTGAAATGTTTTCTAACTCTTCTTATTTAGTATACAAGTTGCGCCCGATCAGTAGATATAGTGAAATACGTCGGCTATTGAGAGAGAACCTGCTTTTTATATGTATATTAATGTGCATACATTTCATATTTGCTTGATATAAGTATCATTAGATTTTTTGATCTAAAGTAAACTTAAAAAACTCAAGCGTTATGAACGGTCTGCCTTAAATTCCGCGCCGCGCCATTTATGTTATTTGGTTCTTTTAGTAGAAAGGCAGTGGTTTCAAAATTCACCAGACTTTGAGCTCTAATTATAATAATATGCAGTTGTCCTTTTTCCATAGCTTATTCTCAGATTATTGAAGCCACCTTTTTTCCTGTTCTTTAGTTGTTGTAATCGAATTAAAAAAACCAAATCGATAATAAAATCGTATTTGGTTATTAAGTCGCCTTAAACAGTTATGATTTGTAGACTCAGTTTTATTGCACAAAAATGTACTAAAACTGAGTAATTTACCATCTTATCAAATTTTACTCGGACTAACAAAAAACTACATTTTCACATATTTTAATATATGTAAATCGGTAATATCGCCTTCAAAATAGGCTTCCGAGCCAATAAAAGCATTCATACCCATGTTAAATCCTTTTTTTTCTTACAATTGTTATAATTCCCGGCTCGGATGTCCTTCAGAGTATTCGGCAAATTTTGTTTGTTTTAGGTGCGGATCGGTTTTGGAGAGCAATTCGCTAGATTATTGGACAATTTCGACGTCATATCCGTAAATCCATATCTCTTTTATGAATTCTACTTGTCGTCGTTTATGCAAATGATTTCTTTCTTGTATTCATTACTTTAGACAAGATAGCCGTCGGAGTCAACTCGCTAGTTCAGAGATTTGAATGACCTAAAAAATATAAACTTAAAAGCTCCTATTGTTTTTTTTTATAGGAAAACATATTTCGAGAACTGAATACTTCTAAGGTTTTAATTATTTTGAATAAAATTATATCTGAGGAAATCTGCGAAAGACCCTGCTTTGAATATGAAGACTTCCCAACAGACTGTGTGTACTCATTCCGGTCTAGTCGAAATCTTATCTTATAATGGATTTTTAAAAAGATACTAACAATTTTATTAAACTTTTAAGTTTTAGATGCAAATAGATGTCGAAAGTCTCTGATATATTGCAGTGAATATATTTTAGTGAACTTATGCTTCTTCTAAAACTATTGTTTGACAGCTGAAAATCCTCCTCCTTTGAAGGGGACACTCACCTCTCTTAAGAGACTATATCATTCTTTTGTTATTTCTTACAAAAATTTTTTTAGTGAAATAGTTTTTTAAGGTGCTCGCACCTTTCTAATCAAACACCACTCAATCGCTGGATTTGTATTGACTCTCTCTTCTTTTTTACTAGCTACCCTATACATATGTATAAGCTTTCATTTAGTCACAATTTCCTATTCTGAAACGACGGCGGAAACTGTAGAAGTTTTAAAGGGTTATATTCACTGATTAATTATTTATACTTATTATATGTCTTTGAAAATATAATCCGAAATTTTAAGCCTGATCCGGTAAATGGTTTCGATAATAAGAGTGACATTGTAAGAACTTTTTAACTTAGTGTAACCGGCTCCCAAAATTTCAAACTCTCTTTTCACGAAGCAATGCTTTCAGAGTCGGGGCGAAAAATTTCTACGGAACGGCTTAACCGGTCAACTTAAAATTTTCATTCGGACTTCTTAAATTTATTTGTCAAAGAAAATATTGCAGGATAATATATTCGATAATAGTTTCTATTTTTTAAACCACTTTAAAGTACAAATTTTCATAAAAAACTGGTATTTTTTTGGGAAGCCGCCATTTAACATTCAGAATAAAAGAAGTCTACAATTTTTTTTAGATGAATCACCGAGTATTAGAATACATTAAAAACATTCGCAAAAACAGGTTTTTTTTTCATCTAAGTGGACATAACAGCTTAAATATTTTGCTCTTCTGAACCATCGACACATGATATACCGATATCTTAGAACAGTAGTGTAATACCTTTATGACCAACAAGCTCCCATTCCTTACTTTGCGCCCATTCTAATTTGTATTCGCATGTACTCAATTCTTTTAATAATCTCTCTGCAAAAAACAGTTTTCAGATGAGCTTGGCTTCTTACCACATATAGACTCTTTGCGGGTCTGTGGTAAATAATCACTCTTAGCCTATGCAGAAATGTTAATCCGCACATAATTATGATTGCTTTAAGTCATCCTTGCTCGTCGGTTGTTTTTGCCTCCACATAACCTTATTTCATTTCTAATTATAGTTTTTTTGCGAACACTGCACCCCATTGAGTTGTGCACGAAACGAGTATTTCCACCATTTTTAATATTCATAGCACTACTTTTCTGATAATGACTACTCTTCTTCTTAATTGCAGTGCAATTGATGGTGGCCAGGCCGATTTTTCGTCGATGCTGTTGACGATGATGACGTGAACGCGATCGTGATGACGAGACCAGCACAACGGCTTAGCAAGTGCTGTTGAGGGGAAGCTTTGCTGCAGTGGTGAATGCTGACCGGCCCATGGTAGCGAATGTGCGCAGGGGAGAGGTGAAACGTACATAACTATTCTTGGCTGAATAGTAGTCGCACGATTATTTATGCTTGTGTGTATATGTGTGTGCCGTGAAGTAGCAGTGCGCGCGATGAGAGAGAAATACCAGCGAGTGAAACGTGTATGAGGTGAGCAATTAAAACATTATTCGCAACCGCCGTTCCGCTCCCTCAACTGTGCCAGCCAGCCGCTATGATAAAGTGCAACAACTAAATTGTTGTTACTTAAAAAGCACTAACAAAAAACGAGTAAAAAATATATTGTAAACAAAGAGGAATAAATAATAGAAAATCGTGTGCTCGGCCCGTTCGTTCGCTCAATCGGTTGTGCGTGTAACATTGCCTACCAAATACAAATACAAAAACAAATACACAACACCTGTGCTTTTGCCATTGTGTGCGCGAATAGTGTGGACGTGTTGATGTTTGTGTAACTCGTTTTTGCCGTTGTTTTTGTTATTTTCAAACGCGGTATGTAAAATGCAATAAAACTATTGGCACGAAGATTTCATTCCTGGAATACGGCATTGCAGCGGAACCAAACAAGTGAATACCATCACCATCACACCGGCACAGTAATAACAACAACAACGGCTGCAGCAGAAACGTGTAGTGTTACTAATAAAAACAACAATAAGAAGAAAGCATAAAAAACGACAGTAAGAAAGCAAAAAACAACAACAACAAGCGATATTAATAATACCACACGCACGTTTAAGGCGTTGCACACAACAACAACAACGCTAAGCTGTAATTCATATTAGTGAAAAATAAAAATTCAAGCATTGTTATTGTTATTGCCATTGCATACTTAATTGAAGTTAAATTGAAGAGCATTCGCATGCTGTGTGTGAAAAAGTGCTGTGCTTCGTGTGCTTCAAGAAACAGTTATTCATCACATGCGCATAAGAAATAGAAAAAATAATAATAATAATTCAGTTACTTGAAAGCTAGTTTAACAATAAAAATAAATAATTGTGCAATTTGCCTGAGTAAAATACAACAGGAACTACGTTAGAAATCCAAACACAAACCAAATTCAAAGTAGCAGACCTTCAGCAACTGTGATTTTACAAAAAATTTCAGTCCTTGGATCACTTGGACGATGGCAGTGTCCTGCCCCGAAGTAATGTACGGTGCTTATTATCCATATTTGTATGGCCGTGCCGGACCAAGTCGTTCATTTTATCAATATGAAAGGGTGAGATATGCAATATTTTCTCTTCTAAATTGTAAAAATTAAGTTTTTTTTAGAATACATCGTTGTTTAGATTATTGAGAATTTAAATATTTCACTAAATAATGAACTTCAAGTTGTTATTAAAACAGTTTTTATGCGATATTGTGTAATAGCGTAGAATACTTCAAATTAAATGTGTTCAGTGCGGCGTATGAGTAACCCCTATATATTATGTACATATATCTCATTAATAAAATAATAATAATTCGCACAAGCAAAACATTAGTGTTAATGGAAACATATAAGTGACACTTGTAATCTGTATTTACTGAGCTCTTCAAGAATATTTATTTAAAACATCAGTATTTTTTTTTTTTTGGAGACAAAGAGGAATAATTTCAAATACAAGCTATTTCGCGTTATCTTCATTTCGAATATTCCTTTATTATCAGTGCAAAAGCATTTGAAAAAGGAAAAAAGTGAAAAAAATTCAAGGCAGCTTGAAACCCATTGGAAACAAAAGTTAAAATATCAAAATTGAATATAAAACTAATTTAAGGACAAATATATCAAATTTTTTCTAGTCGATATAGTTTATCTTTGTTGAAATCTCTACTTTCTCAACGTTTTTTATTAGATTTTTTAGTGTTAATAATTTTAAAGAAGTTTTCACTCCACTCATATTTTCAAAGTTGGTATCCCTCATAAGTTCAAAACTGCTGCACCGATCTTACATAACTTACCAGGCAAAGAGAGAAAGTTAATGTTTTTTTTTACAATAATAAATGAGACCATTTTTCGCAACAATGAAACAGGGAAAAGTGTTATGAAGCGAATGAACTCTGATATTTGAATTGATCCATAATATAGTTATGAGGCGTACCACAAACCTCTCGACATAAAAACTTTGCTTTATGATTTAATAAATCGATTAAACTTCTTCTTTATTGGCGTAGACCGCTTACCCGGTTATACCCGAGCTTGAATCAATTGATTGAAACCAGTCAAATATTTATATTTATTATTTGTATTAAGTTTTATAAAAAAAAACTTACAAAAAAGTGGAAAAAAGTTCACCTTTAATTTTTCTTGTTCATAAATAATTTCTCTGAATAAACCCTTAATATAGTCTCTGGTCATATTTTCATTATATTGATCTTGACAACGTTGTTCGAAGCTCAAAATCTCTTAATGTTTTCATTATTCTTCTGAATGTACTTCTATATTGTTTTTGAATTTGTCTAAATGAGCATGAATGACAACCTGTCTGTCAGGCCTTAAAATTGTTCAGCTTATCCTCATCGTTTCGTAGTTTTCAGCTTTGTTATTTCCTGAAAATCTAACCAACAAAAGGCCCAGCTATAACTTCTGCCTTTGAAAATTTCAGGAAACGAGGTTTAAGTGTCCGATGGCTTCTGAAGTTTCATCTAGTTTTTTAACAAATTGTTTGATCAACCCTAACTTAATGTTTTGCTTTAAAAACTGACTAAAATTTTACATTTTGCTTTTCTAGACAGAGTTCTAATCTTACCAGCCGCTGAATAAGCACAGCACAGATAACCCGGATACTTTGTATGTCCGCTCTATAGTGACATTAAAAACTACACAATTTTACTCTTTAGTTCTTATTTTACGTGTTGAATATTATAACAACCACGGCGCCATTTGAAGCTTTTGTAGACTTCTATAAAACACCTGAACAGGTTTTGCCCTCGGGTTTCACTATCACTAATATGTGAACGTAAAAACGTCACTCTAATCGTAGATCACTTATTTTTTACACAAAACGCACAAAAGCCAACCTATGCCAAAAATATTAATTAACCAAAAAATTATTTAAAAAAAAAACATTTAGACAAAGACCGAAACGCTTGTAGAGTAGTTTTATTATTCAAAAATTATACAAACTTAGACTCACATATTATTTCTGTTCATAAAAAGCAACCGTAAGTTAAAATATAATAATAGTAATTAATATACTATATGTATTAACATAAGAACGTTCTATTTAAATACACACATACAATATATTGTGTTTACTACAGACGCATACTGCTTAAATGATTGAAAGTGAGTCATGATTCATGCAATTGATTGTCCAATCATCTCATCACTTTTCGACGCTTTAAACTGCGCATCTATAGATATTTTTTTGCTTACGCACATATGTACATACATATGTATACATACATACATATATACATGTATAGGCATATAAAAAGCCGCATTTCACGGCCAGACTGACCAATTTGCACATGTTTGTATGTTTGTGGGCAAAGGTATGCAATCTGCCACTGCAAAATTGACATTTCTTATAAAATCCGAAAGTTCTCACGCTGCTGCAAGGCATCTGAGACAATAAAGGGAGAACAATACAGGAGTAATATAAATTTTTAGTGACGAATTTGAGGGTTTAGTGTTGTGATCGAAACCGAAACACGGCACGAATTTTTAAATTACAAAGAAATTTTCTTTGATAAAGAATATTTTGCTAATTCAAACAAAAAGATTTAAAAGCTTTAAAAGAATTTTTGTTTCATAAAAAATATTTTGCAAATGTTAAAAGAAACGTTGGATCGTGACAAAGACATCAACACACCACTTGGGTTTTCGAAGACAAAATCTCGAATGTTAAATTAAATGGATTTTTTCTCTTTGAGAGTAAAAACACGTTGGATCGTGACAAAGCCATCAACAACGTAGTAAAATATGGGGTTTCGAAGAAAAAATCTCGAATCTTAAATCAAATGATTTTTTTTTCTCTTTTAGAGTATTGGGTTTCGAATGATATGTATGCAAATGTTTAAACAAATTCTCATGAAAAGCTTTAGAATCAGAGTTAGGTTTGAAATTAGTGCTTTTAGAAAATACTAGCTTTATAAGAATTCCCTCATTTATTTAGCTCTGGTCTCTTATCGAAAATTTTACTACTGAAAGCAATAAAAATATTGATAAAATATTGAGTCCGCTTTTTCTTCTTCGTTATTGGCTTAGACACCGCTCACACGGTTAAAGCCGAGTTTACAGCAGCGAGCCAGTGGTTCTTCCTTTTCGCTTTTTGGCGCCAACTGGAGATCCTAAGTCATTGAGTACGCTACTCTCAAAAAATCAAAGCGCGGAAAATAAATCAAACCCAGAAGAATTTGCGAGGAAACATCAATATACGTATTAAAAATACATACATGTTGAAAGGAATTTTTTTCTTTAGAACAATGAAAAAAATTCTGGATCTGCCACCGATACCAGTTGTTTGTTCGATTCGTTACTTTCCATGACAGCTACAAATTTTTCTTGAATTTTTTGTCCAGGTCTTAATTTGAACTCAAAGGTGAAAGCGATTTTGACTGCTTAACTCTCCAATTTTCCAACTTTAAGTTGTAAGACAATGCCTTAAGGTCTCATTTCGCCATCGAAATCGAATATTCGGTCGAAGATTATATCATAGTGCACCCTGTATGTATATACAAAATATATAAACAAAAGTACTTATCCTCTTGTTCTAAACCTTATTCACATACAAACTTCGCAGCAAAAACTTACTCACGCAAAAAAAAAAAAAATAAAAAATATAAATAAATGAAATGACAACAAACTAAAACAAAGACAATGTGCGACACAGTGAGCAGCAACAAATTTTATTAAACAAAAAAATAAAAAAATAAAATAAAAATGCGCAAAATTAAAAGAAACCCGGCAAGGCGGCTCAAGTCGCTTTTACTCAAAGGCATTCCGCTGTCTTCGGGTCCAATTATACAAGGCCGCGGCACTAAAACGAAATTGCCCTTTTATGTAGCAAAACCGTGCAACAAACTAACCAAAGGAAAACGAAACAAATATAACAAAAACAAAACAAAAGAGTTGAAGCCGCAAAAGCACTTCAGAAGATACATACATACATATGAACATATGTGAAGTGAACGCGAATCCAAGCTTTGCATGCGCACTTTTTTTGGAAACTGATCGCTTGGAGAAATATGGACAGACGCTTGAACTACTTTGCTGTGGACAAACCGGCCAACTTTGACTACCACTGCGTCGCCTTTGTTGTTGCGGGCACCCCCAACCGAAAAAAAAGTTTACACGCATTTGGTCTGCCGGCGGACAGACATAGTTCCAACGGGCGTACGTACAAAATGTCACCAGCAACATGTTTGCCCTTTGTTTTTAATTTATTGGCGGTGAACGCTGCAGGCCACAACTGATTACTGCTCACACATTCGATTTTCGTGCTCGCGCTCATTTGCGCAACACGCTGAGAGCCAGAGTGTGAAGTGTGTGTCAGGCGGCGGATGTTTTTTTTCGCTGAGACACCAAATTCGTTTAATGATTTGTTTTGCTGATCGACAATGATCACAGCATTTTGTCGCCAACGAGTTGTTGTTGCGGTTAAGTTGTTGTTGTTTGCATTAAAAATGTGTTAAGTTCATTTGAAAAGTGTCACAAGCGAAGAGCGCAATAAAGCTGGCGAGCACACACGGTAGGTTGTGGTGGGAAGCGCGTGAGATGTCCAGGCAAACGATATGCAATCAACCTTCCCATCAGTGAGGTTATCTGCGTAGCTCGAACAAACAATAGGCCGTGTCAGAGCCACAGTTTCTGCCTCCCCAGTCGCTAATTTGGTGGAGTTGCTACCTTTTCACCACATTGTACTCGCTGTTCGCTGGCAGACACCGCCTTCTGCTCATTCTCGTTAGTATCATCGATATCGGGCATCACCGATGCCACATACAGATATACAAACAGACATATCTCGCACCCATATTACGGTGATTTATGCCGTGTGAGCCATTTTTCGCCAACAAATTCGCCTTCGCGGCAAACCGATTCGAAATTTTCATACGACTAATGGGAATCGGCGTGTCTTGACAAATACTACGCAGCTACGCACATTGCAACTACTTCTGACTCAATCTTCCCTACAACAATGCGCTTAAGTGCGCTGCGTCTCCCAACAACAGCATATGGCTGGCTAGCAGCGATGCACACATTCCTTCGGGTCCGGTTTTCGATTTTTATAAATTTCGCCGGTCGATCGTTCGATCAGCGTCGGTAGATCGCTGCAGCAGCGGCACACATCGATGCACAGATAACCAGCCAACATGCGGCTGGCAACAACAAAGTCGGCAGTCTAGCGTATACGCGTCGCAATGCGATGGGCGGCTGGCTGAATAGCATGCGCTTTTGCCATTGCGATCGCCTATTGTCTTTGTACTTTGTGCAGTTGAGGGGACGACGACGGCCGGGGTGCGACGGTGGCAGCATCGACTACTGCTACTGTGCACTTTTCGCTTCTGCGCAATTCGGTTGTTTGCCACTCGGCGTGTACAGCGATCGCTGGCTGACCGCCTGCATGCCGGTTCGATTGGCGATCGTGTCCGTCGATAAGCGCATAACATTGATTATGTGCTTAAAACAACTGACAGACACTTGCGACAATCAGACATTAAACACACTCATACCAGCACTTGTTTATGTGTTTGTGTGGCGTATTGTAGTGCCGGTGCCTATTTACTTAACTCGTTCTTGTAATTATTTGTCGCTTTTCATGTGCATTCCGCGCAAAGATTTTTAGCAAACCAGTGGTGGAGGAGGAAAGGGAGCGAAGGGGAAGTATTTGCGTTCGCTGTTATTATAAATTATAATTAAATTAACTTGTTATTAGTTGTTTTTTGATCGTTAGGATATTAACTTTATATAGGTGATAGAGTATATATATTTATATTTATGTCAAATACATATAAATATATAAATAATAAATATAAATTGAGATAGTTGAAGTTTAAAATACATTTTTGTTTTAATTTCTTTAAGATGTTATTGCATTGTTAATGTTTGCCTTAAAGTTCATAGCTTAAATATAATCTGTCTAATAATTATTAAAAAACACTCCAAATCGTTAACTATGGTTGTACCTCAGCTATAGTAAATACCCTCCCAAATAAAAAATTTAGCCAGCCAAACACTTGACTGTAGCGCTTACTTTGCAAAAATAAGTGTAAATTTTGTATATTATCTTATCAAATAAAAAGTTTTTCAAACGAGGACTTGAGTTTAAGGGGTTACAACGCTTACCTCGGGTAAAAAACAGACTTTTTTCTCATATAAAAAATGAAATGTTTCATTAGAATTGTATCTCAAAGACCTGAGTAGTTTCTCGAGAAATCTTGTAGGACAGACAGATGTACATGGCTAAATCAACTTGGCTCATCACACCGATCATTTATATACAAGTGTAAATACATTTTAGGGTGTCCGACGTTTCCTTTTGGTTGTTACAAACTTCTTGGTTACAAACACTTGTGCACAAGTTACAAAAATATATTAGTTAACTTGTAATGGATTTAAAAAAAAATCAGATTAGTACGGTGTTTTTTACAAAATGATTTGAATAACCAAACAACGATATTCAGACGCCGAACATTTTTAGACTTAACACTATGGCACCAACTTTAATTTCTAAGAAAAACAGTTTTCAATTATACTTTCTGTACTTGAACTTAAATACGAAAATGAGTGTGGAACCCTTCTCCAAAATTGTATAAGTTTATTGGATTTGTACAAGTTGTTTGTGCGATTCGCTATTTTCCAAAATTTTTGATTCATCTGCATTTTCTCCCGTCACACTACGTAATCTCGACAAGGTCTTGGAAAAGCCAACCATATCCAACCATATGCAACAATTTTACATAGAAAAAGCTGGAAGCTCACTTACCGAAAAACATCATTTCCAAGAAATAAGCTATAATTCATGCAAATTTTTGAATGAAGATGTAGATATAACAACTATGCTTGAGACACATTCACTGGGAGCAGAGTGTTCTAATTTCAAAGGGCACAGTCAATATGAAAGCCTAAAAACAAGCGATTTTTGAAAATTAAAACGATAGACACACGCGATTTCTGACGGTGTTAAAATAAGTGTTCCATGTACAATAACCTGAGGTCGAAACTTCTCGAAATATGCAAAAATAAAATCGAAAAAGTTGAAAAGAGGCTACAACGCTCAAATGACATCATGGCACCATTCTATAGGGTGATCCAAGTAGAGGTACTTTTTTCAATAGCCTTTTTTGACAGATCACGCGTGAGTCGTCTCAAGCTATCATGTTATTTTTGTTCACTATCGACTGACCACCAATCATGTAATATCAAACGGTTAGAGTTTTTCCTGTGGACAATCCCGCTTCGATTCAGTCCTTCGAACAAAGCATCACGTGTGTCATTCGCCAGTTACCAGTCGAAATGCTCGAACGAGTCATCGAAAAGAGACCATATGAAACGCAGCCGCGGCCAACATTTGAAAGAGATAATCCACAAAAAATAAATGTCAAAGAAAGTTCTTTCGAATGATAATAAACATACCCCATTAAATTTGAAGTTTTTGTGTTTTTTCTTTAAAAAAGTTATGAACCTCGAAACATACTACTGTGCCCAAAAAACAATGTATTTATTTTGAAAATTCTTTGTTTATTCTTCCAAATCAATTTCATCCCCTTTAAAGTAATCCCCTCCCGATGCAATGCACTTATGCCAACGGATTTTCCAATCTTTGAAACACTGGTTGTAGTCACTTTCCGGGATGGCCTTCAGTTCCGTCTTCGCTGCGGCTTGAATCTCCTCTATCGTATAAAAACGGTGTCCCCGGAGCGGTCTTTTGAGATTGGTGAACAGCCAGAAGTCGCACGGCGCCAGATCAGGTGAATACGGTGGTTGCGGAACGATATGGATTGAGTTTTTGGCGAAATGATCACGAATTGCGAGAGCAGTATGGGATGGTGCATTATCGTGGTGTAAAAACCAAGAATTGTCTTTCCACAATTCCGGCCTTTTTAGGCGAATAGCGTTACGCAAATGACGCATAACGTGCAAATAATATTCCTTGTTGACTGTTTGATCGGTTGGAAGGAATTCATAATGCACAACACCACGATAATCGAAGAAAACAGTCAACATGACCTTGATTTTTGAGCGACTTTGGCGCGATTTTTTTGGTCTCGGCTCTCTTTTGGCACGATATTCGCTCGATTGATCGGTTGTTTTGGGGTCGTAAGCATAGATCCAAGTCTCATCGCTAATTGTAATGCGTTTCATGACACCCTGGTAGTCGGAAAGCATCGTTTCACACACTTCAACGCGACGCCTTTTTTCCAAAAAATTCAATGTTTTCGGTACCATTCGAGATTTGACGCGCTTGAGGCCCAAAACATCCTTCAAAATGGTATTGGCTGAGCCTTTCGATATGCCAACTTCATCAGCAAGGTCTCTAATTGTTAATCGACGGGTTTTGAACACCAAATCTTTGATTTGTTGAACGTGAGCTTCGTCGGTTGAGGTTGATGGTCGCCCTGGACGCTTTTCGTCTTCGACACGTTCACGGCCGGCTTGGAACTCACTATACCACTTGTAAACATTTTTTTTAGACATAGCCTCATCACCAAACGCTTTCTGCACCATCCTCAACGTATCCGCAGCAGAAAATTGATTCCGTAAACAAAATTTAATGCAAATACTTTGCTCAACAAATTTCGACATCGCAAAAAACGAAAAACTCACTTTTAGCAGCTCACAAAACGACACGTATCTCAAACACTAATGAATATTTTGACATGAAATTTGACATAAATGTTACTGACAGTACTACCAACCTAAAAAAAAATAATTCTCCAAATCCTTCGACGCGCGGAGCTTAAATTCAAATGTCACCTTATTTTTTGGGCACAGTAGTACTTTTCAAGCCGATATTTTCTTAAATAATGAACTATAGCAGTTCTCCAAAAATATTTAATAATTTGTACAGAGTATAGTAAATAATTATGAGACAAACGTTATCAAAATAACAAGAGCTTTATATAATGTAAATATTTATAATAATTAAATATATTAATATTAAATATTTATATACGTTATGTAAATCTTGTTGAAATTACTTTAGCAGGAATCACTTTTTTAGGCCCGTTAATAGTTCCCAGATAATTTCTACTGATTAAATACCGGTACTATCTCTGCGAACTTGATTAGAAATTCCAAAAGAAGAAAAGAAAATATATCTAACGATGAATCTATAAGTACAGACATATTATAAATATTTTTTTTACTTTTATGAATAACTTATTCTTCTTCTTCTTTATTGGCATAGACAGCGCTTACGCGGTTATAGCCGAATAACTAATACAAGTATAATTGGCAAGGCAGATTTATACGCCCCCAGGGAATACATATGAATTTATTAAAAATAAACTCACTTTGAAAAACACTATCACTAAATAACTATAATCTCTAGTGAAAACAAAGCTATTTAAGTAAAAATTAAATACTATGATCTGTTAGATGTACATCGTGCTCTTCGCGTTTTCCCTTTGGAGTGCCTCTTAATTACAGTAATCATTTAAAGTTCAATGCTGTCAATAAGCAGATAATCTTAGAACACACGTGTGCACATTTAGGTATGTCTATAATTCAGTAATATGTTAATGCTTCTATACATTTGTACGAAACCGAAATTGCATATTTCCACGTGCTGCCGTGAACCCTATCAATGGGCGAGTCGTAAATCAAATCAGCCGCGGCCCATTGCAAGAGCTGACGATGGCCTTTATTTTTATGCACATAAGCGCAAATGAGACGTGTTGGTTAACCCATTATGGGGCACTTAAGGCGGCGGCATGATGCGTGAGTTCAGCATGGATTTTATAGTTTTAAGTGTCAGTAAAACTAAACCGAATGATATAAAACTAAATGAGCCGCAACAACAAGCGCACATACCAACAATGACAACAGACACATTATACATGCATACATACAAATACACATATTAACTTTTATATGCATGTGTGCGTATGTGCATGTTGCCGCGGCGCCAATTCCCTAACGACACCAATCCAATATCCATTTCATTAGTGGCCGTGATGCACAACTCGCTGTGATTGGGGTTAGCTGTAGGCGCTCAGACACATGCACACACACACACACGTAAGCGGTGTCATAATCGCATGTGGGTGTTTGTGTTGTTGCTGTTGCTGCCAGTTATCGCTTAGCCTTTGGCGCGACCCTGCTATGCCCTCTGTGCATGGCTGCGGAGCTAATAAATAGCAATAATGTCACCTCTTTTGATAAACACACAAAATAATGCGCCACAGCCGTTTGTCATATGCTGCGCACTCATAAATTCTCAACACCCGCTTTACGCGTTGTTGTTATTGTCGATATTGTTATGCCATTGCTACCGCGCGGCCGCTACTGCTTCGCTTCCATAATCATAAATTAGGCATTGTGTCAGTTCGAATTTGGTTGAAATGTTGCGTGGCAGCAAGCTTTTCTGCATTGTATCATGCCCCAAAGTGACGTTGCATGAGGAGTACGGATGTATGTGTATATGTATGTATGTACATATATATTTGCCTTTATTGAAAGCAAAATTGGTGAAAAAATATGAAATTTTTTATTAGAAATAACGTCAATTAGTAAATGTGTTTTTACAAAACTGTTTATCAAATTTACAAAAAAAATTGTCAAACTTCAGTTCGTCATAAATAAATGCTTCTTATTTGTGAAATATGCCCAAGCAGATTTTGTATGTATGTGTGTTCTTTAAAAATATTATCAAAATTCGCTCAGTTAATAAAAATAGTTTGATAAATTATTGTATATTTTTGTCCTGGCTAGAGGAAGAAGTTTTTAAGGTTTCATATTACCGAAAACCTTAGCTAGACTTTAATCAAAAATAATAGTTTTATTGTTTTTAAAACTGAACAATCAATATTGATGCTTCTTCGCAATTCTTCTGAATTTTAATTCAAACTATTTACCGCGGTCTGCTTATATGATAGTAACAGACTCTATGCTTTCAATTTATGGTCCCATTAGAATTAATAAAATGTTGATACGAGTATTTGTGCAAAATTCATCATTTTGGTTTTGAGTGTGACACGCTTATAATAATCTCTCCGCAATAGTTTATTTAGTTAATAACAATTTGATTTTCTAATTTTATTTTGTTGCAATTTGTTGGCTATATTTTTAGTTTTTTTTATGATTTTTCACGAAAATGTCTCTTTCTGCCGAGTTAAGACCTAAGGAGAAAACTCAGATTGAGATAATGTCTGAGTGTGGTGTAAAAGTTGGTGAAATGGTGAAAAAACTCCAGCGTCATTGAAATACAATTACTAGTTATTTAAAAAAAAACCGCAAAAATACGCCCAAAATAATCGGAAGGGTGCGGTTCCAAAAGTTGATGCGCGCTCTAAGCTTCATATCCGAGCCTTAGCCACGACTATAACTTTAAATTGCGGTCAGATAAAGGCACAATTGAAATTGCCAATAACTGGGCAAAGGGTGCAACAGACTTTCCGAAAGGAGTTGCACTTGAAATATGACGCCAAAGTTCGGATTCCAAAACGTTTACCCGAGCACAAGAAGGCCCGACTAGCATTTTTCTAAAAATATAAGTTTTGAGAGAATGACTTTAAAAAAATGATCTTCAGTGTTGACAGAAATTTTAATTTGGATGTTCCAGATGGAAATTAGAAATATTGGCATTCCCGGCAGACTTTTTATAACCGTAACTAAAGTGGTGGCTCTTTAATGGTATGGGCAGCTTTTAGCTCCCTAGGAAAGTCCCCGATTTGCTTTGTACCCGACCGGATTGATTCACAAAAGTATACGGATCTCATTGAAAGCGAACTTATATCATTTACTGAAATGTTTCATGGTGAAGACTGGATATTTCAACAAGATAATATCCCTATACATGTTTTGAAGGTATAAAAAGTCACGCTTATGATCTCTCCGAATCGAAAAGTATCCCGTTATTGGATTGGTCAGCTATAAGTCCGGACCTGAATCCAATTGAGGATCTTTAGGGCATTCTTTCCTCAAAAGTTGACGAAGGTGGACGACAATTTAATAGCTTAAAAGAAGCCATTGTTGAGAAAGGGGAAGCTATCTTCACAAACGTACTTAAAAATTTAGTAAATTCGATGCCCGACTCGTTTCTATTTTTTATCAATGCTGCGTTTTGAACAAATATCAACTGTCGTATAAGTTTATCGCTCTATCAACTTGGTAATGCTTGAAATATCTTCTGAGGCCATCAATATTAATTGCGATATCGATTCTTTAATATTATAATATAATTTTTGACTTTTTTTGAAAATATCTTCTAGTGAGAATTCTTTTAGGTTTCATTCACGGAAAGGACCCGCAGCAGTGTAGACCTTTTTTAGCGTCGTTGTAGATCGCATGTAACTCGAAATTATATATGATTTTTTCTAAAACAATTTACGTTATATTCTTAAAATATACCATACATTCTTTAAAACAAAGGCTCAAAGGCTGTCAAGCTGGGTGTGCCACTTAAAGTAGATTTATCGTACAAACTCAGTAATATGTTTTACAACAACAAATAAAAAGCCAAACATATGTATGTATATATTTTTTAATTTTTTCTGAATGTGTCAATTTCATTATTGTTAGTTTAATTAGACAACTAACCAATAAATTAACCATTTAATACCCAATAAATCTCAAAAATAGGGTTATTTTAAGGAGTATACTTATAATATATAATCGTTTATGAAAATATTACACGAGAAATGGAGTACGATAGTTTTGTTTTAAGCTCTTAAAGCTTTTTCAATTTATCTATTGTTGTTCGCCTTTGAAATTTCAGTTTCATCCAAAGCTACCTAAGAATAATAATTATGAATCAATTGCTTGTTACGAATAGCTTATTTTTCATAACCAATCATTATTGAGAATTTTTAACGACAGTTAGAGGAAGTACAATGTTAGCTAACCTAATTCAGGCTGGCTTGGTTTGTTTGACTTCTAGAACTGTCACAAAAAGTTGAAATAAGTGTAAGAATTATGTTGAAAAATAAAATAGATGTTTGCATTATAAAGCAATCTACGATTCACCTGGCGTATCTGCTGGATCTGAGCTACAAATCTGACCCATGAAGATATAATTTTAAAAAAGTCCAGCGACATTAAGTTTAAAATTTTTGGGTAAAATAAACTGACAGTAAAAACTTGATATAAAAAGCCAAAGAACTGTTAAAGAAGGCTTCAATTGTATAGACTCTCCTGTTTGTGCGTCGAATTATCAAAGCGCAACTAAATATTTAACTGAAATACAATTTACATACTTATAGTTGTTTATGGTTAGAGAATATTATTATATATTATTTTTATTTATTATATTTTATATACAATTTACTACAACATAATATTTTTCTTTACCATCAATACTCTACACAGTTCAATCAGGATCTGTACTCGTCGTCTGGCGTGCAATTGGCCTCATCCAGCGCCTCTGGCAGCTCACACTCACCCTGCAGTCCCATACTACCGCCGGCGGTGAGTGCGAATGCCGCCGCTGCAGCAGTAGCGGCCGCACACAATACCGCCGCCGCAGTCGTCGCCGTAGCGGCGCAAACCGCCAATCAGTCGGCGAGCTTAAGCGCAGCGACGAGTCTGCCACTGGGCGGCAGCAGCGGCAGTGTTGTGCCCGGCAGCGGAGGCGGTGGCGGCGGTAATGTTGGAAGTGCTGGAGTTAGTGCGGGCATCGGCGGCTCTGTGATCGGTGGCGCTGGTGGAGTAGTGCTGGGCGGCGGCGGTGGCGGCAGCGTAGCGGTCAACAGCGCGATACAGCACAGCAGAGCGCATACCAAAGAAGAGGATCTGGGGGTGCCACGAAGTGATGCCGAAGGTAAGTGTAAACCGTTAATAAACTATGCATGCCAAACTTGAATATTATAAATATTTTTTTTATGTTTGTGTGTGTGTGTATGTAGTTCGCGGCGCGGCATTGAAAAATATTTAAATTTCACATCGGCATTCGCCAAAGAATTTTTATGAGCGCAAAATTTATGCGACATCTAATCATTGCTGCCGAATTCTACAAATATTTTTACAAGTCGCCGCGAATATTCACCATTTTTTGTTTGAAAGCGATCAACCTAACTTGTACATACATATGTACAGTTGTATGTATGTATGTGTACACGCTCTGACTCAAACAAAAATCCACTGAAATATGTGTAGTTGGCGGGCAGGTGTTGGCAGTGAATTCCAGTAGCCGCATTGCGCCTTGATCGGAATGCGGTTGCGCACTCTTTACTGCGTCGCGTCGCGTTGCGCCGCTTAGGCGAGCGTTTTCAGCGCGCGCGACTTATTCGTACTTCTCCTTTCGTCTTAAGTCAAGTCAAGTCCATCTGAATTTTTCACATTCCACAGACGAATTTTTAATATATTTACTCCACATACATATCTACATATTTGCGAACATCAACCATATATCTATATACAAATGTATATCCTTATGTAGTTATGTAGTTATATACATATGTATGTGTATGTGCGTAAGCTTTTGTGGTTGAATGCGCGCGCGCCTTAGTGACAAGCGCGTTGCCGCTGCTAATTAATTTGCAAAAATTTTTCAGATTTTTCAATGTCATTAACTCTCGTTTCCATTAATTTCGTTTTGTTACTGCCTACATACATGCCAAACATACATTCATACATTTGATTGCCCATCTCATCGCACATTCGTGTTGTAAGGAAGTGTTCAGAAATATTTCAAAAATTAAACAAATGAAATGTTTATTACTAAATTTGTTGGCGAATTCAAACTGTCAAAAGCTTATTTGACTTTACTAAGTCAGAGGTGTTTAATCAACAAGCTGCACTGATTTATGTGCTTATGCTTTAAATGACAAGCGAAATGTGTGTCTTCCGCGATTTTTTAAACTCTTTCGTTAATTAACGACTTTTACGATGACACATATACATATGTACATATCTACATATGGTTGGTTGTATCAACTTTTTAGTCAACTAGGTTGTTGTGTGAAACTAGCAATAAACTTGTTTGTGACAACAAAAAGTCTTGTGATTTTTTATGTTTAAATAGATTAATTAGGTTATGTTGCGCATAAACTGGATCCAATGAGACTCCGGGGAATATTCATGAAATAAATTTATTCATATATTAAGCTCGTCATAATTGATGTCTATAAAGTATGGCGGTAAAATCATTTACATATATTATTTTATTTCGATTGGAGAGAGAAATCTCATATGGGATAAAACTAAGGACGAAAAGATCTACATACATATACATATATGTATTTATGTCTAGTTACTCTAAGAATGAAGAATAATTGTTCTTTATTGATCTACGGCAGTCAAAGGAGCATATCATCAAAAGAAAACCGAAAATTGCTGTCTGATATAATAACCAGTATATAACCAAAACTCAAATTTTGTTTCAATATGAGTGTATGATAACCAATATACATATAACCATTTTATAACCAAAATTTAAATTATCTACGAAAAATATTTCCATAAAATTTCAAGAGTCTTTCGAAGGTTTTTTAAAATGCTTTAGGGCTTCACCACGAGCATGATATCTTTTCATCTCGATTCCTAATCAGTTAATGACAGAGCTACTTTTCGTTCGACAAAGCGATTGATTTACGATTCCTTAACAGTCTTCCAATCAACAGTGAACCAAATCATATTGCGCCAACTCTGCGTTCATGGCTCATCACACTTATTCGACTTTCTTCTTTATTCAGTTTCATAAAAGCGAAAGTAATGACTCAGTCGTTAAGATAAAAAAAGATGTCATCAGCTATGGTGAACTATTCTACAGAAGAATTAAACCTTTAACGACCTGATTCCATATTAAGTTGTTATATGCACTTTCAAATCAGAAAAACCGCGTTTTTTGAGAATTTTAGCTTAAGGAGTTACGTGGGTTTCCTTGGGCAAAAAAACACCCTTTTTTCAAAAATTTTTTTCTCATATAAAAATGAAATATTTTATTAGAATTTTTTATTGTTACAAACATACACAATTAAAAAAGAAATTCTGAAATTGTTGAAGGAAAACATTTTAAACTCGGTCATTTCCCCTCAACCGACTTCAAAACTTTCACAGTTTCAAGAAAAACGCGTTTCAAGACGGCGCGCTCAGCCTAGCTTGCCTGGAGAGCGCAAGTTCTCAAGGCTGTATCTCCGAAATTATTTCTCGAATCAGCTTGAAACTTTAGATAATAAAAAATTAGATTTTTTTAAACGTAAACCCAAGTAACTCCTTAATGAAGGTTAAACTCTAAAAAGAAATTATTTTGAAAAATTTTGGATTACGAACTTCAAAAAGCGAAAGTGAAAAAATGTCTAGCGGTGAAGAAGATTTGTCTGCTTAGATCTCAAAACTAAAAAATAACATATAACCAAAAAATATTATTGCTATAGGCTCGAATAGTCGAAGGACTAGTTAAAATTTTAATTTTAACGGCCTCCCAAAAAAAAGTTGAATTTTGGTAAAAAATTTACACCTCGGAAATATTAATTAAAATCTTATACCTTCAATAAATGACAAATATGTACATATAGGAAAATCGCGTAAAAATTTCGAACGGTCAAGTCGCTTCGGAGAATCTTCCTCAACATTACAGTTAAATATGATTTCAAAAATATTAGTATTTTAATTTTCATTGCAATTTTAATTTCATTTTTTTGCTTAATAAACTACATTTTTTACACAATTTTCTAAGCATCATCTTCTTATCTTCATAGCACGTCTGGTGGGTTCGCATCACAATGAGTCCTCCTGCTCATCGAGTCCCGATTCACCTCGTCACAACTTGCATGGAGCTCAGGCCAAGGAGCTGCCCCTGCCGTTGGACACATCGAATGTCAATGGACAGGGCAGAGCACAATACTTATCAGCCACCTGCGTCGTATTCACAAACTATTCCGGCGACACGGCCAGCGTGGTGGATGAGCATTTCTCGCGGGCGCTCAACTTCAACAACAAAGACAGCAAAGGTGAGTCAATAAAATAGTCGAATGCCAAGCAATTAAACACATATTTCTGCAACAATGCATATTTGTGCATGAAAATGTGACGGCACACATACATATGTACATATATGCACATACATGAATACTGAAAGTAACTATATGCATATTTGGCAGTGTTGGTTGAAGATGGTGTTGGCGATAATAAAGCAAGAAACACTTGCAACTGCACATTTTCCAAAGAAATCGCGTTGCATGAAGTATATATATGTATATGTATATGGATGTGTGTATGTGAGTGTGTGCTGGTTGTGGTTTCTCTTGCGTCAATTTTTCCATGAAAATCGCACTTGAAAACTGCCGCTTTTCGGCGTCGCTCGTCGCTCGTGAAAGTGCGAGGCTCGCACCAATTTCGCCACTTTGATTTACATGACTAATGATGCCTTTTATAATGCGCCACGGCTGATTGTCATCGTGATTGTGTGGTTGTGTGCGTGTGGCGTTTGTGATGATCAAAAAGCGGCTGCTGTCATGTAACTGTCAGTGCAGTGGCGCAACATACGCGCCTTCCTCGGTTAGCCGCCAAGTTTGTCGGGCGGGTATTAAGGGACACAAAAATGTGTTAAAGTGATTAAAGCGTTAAAGAAACTTCACTTTTCTTGTATTTGGCGCTTGTCAACCCCCGTAGCCCCTCTTCTCACGTGTTTACATACTTATTAACATACAAAACTGCCATGTCATAATGAGTGTGTACAAGAAATTAACACGAGTTTTGCTTAAATTGTTCCTGCTGCCTCAGTTTGATATCTCAATATTGCACGTCTGCTTTGTTTTGCTTTTGTTTTTGTTGGATTTGATTCTTTGGCAAAACAGCACTTTCTGTCGCACACAATAACTTCATAAATTAGTCAAGGCGTGGCGTGGCGTTGCAGTCGCTTAACCGCTCAACCGCTGGCACCGCTGCTGGCTGCTGCTTTCGCTGTCATTGCCAGACACTTGCTGCTTGTTCTTTTCGATTTCGCGAAATTAATTACCGCATTTAATGAAGATAAACGCGTTGTCTTAAGCACATGACTTGTCTTTTTTCCCGTCTTTCAACGTCTCATTTCACCCCTTGACGTTTTTCTGCCATTTAGTTACTTTTACTTTCACGTGGCTCGCTGCGCGTCTTCTTCAATTTTCATGTTGCATACTTTTTGCTTGTTCATCAGCGTGTTCGGACTCATTACCACAAATGTTTTTTTTTACCAAAAAAAGCGAGAAATATTCAAGTGCAGTGCATGAACAATCATTTTTGATTTGTTGTTTTGTTTTGCGGTGGTTATTGACAGCACCACAGGGTGTCAATAAAATTGATTTATTTGACACAAATGAGTTTTGCTAACACAAATAATAACTGAAATTAATTTTACACTGTGGGAGGCGTTGCCTAACAAATTATTTAATTTTTTTTTATTTTTTTGACCTTGAATTATTAAGTGTAGTTAACATGAAAATATTTTATGTCTCAAAAAAGTCGAAAGTGTTAACGCTTCGTGGTCGATCCAAAAAAGGGTTGAAAAATATGTTTGCGAAATTCATTTGAACTTAGTTAATTTTAAATTATTAAAAGTGCTTTGTCCAGAAACGCTGTTTTTAGCATTGGTGAGGAAAATTTCTCTAAAACGTCTAGACCGATCTACTTGAAATATTGATATAAAATAGAAATATTTGTTATATAATATATAATCAAAGAAATAAGATTTATCAATAATATTTACGATTTTTAATTGCAAAGCTATGGGCAAAAAACGATTTTTTTGTGAAGACGTCATATTGCCAGAAATCAGATTTTGAGTAATCCTTGGTTGGTTTTTTATATATGTATTTGCGATAATTTTTAACAGAAAAATCTTTCTCAATTTTCCTCATTTTTATATAATTTTCATATAAATGGATTAATTAATCATTGTTTTTAGCCCCTCCTTCACTTCCAATATATCGGGTGATTTTTTAAGAGCTTGATAACTTTTTTTTAAAAAAAAACGCATAAAATTTGCAAAATCTCATCGGTTCTTTATTTGAAACGTTAGATTGGTTCATGACATTTACTTTTTGAAGATAATTTCATTTAAATGTTTTTTATTTTATTTGTTTTTTTTTTATTTTACCCTTTCATGCAAAAACACAACAAAAATCTTCATGTATACTTCCTCAAAGTAATTTTTTTTTTTTTGTTCTTATTTTATCTCTATTTATGTATATATTTTTTGTATACAACTTTTGTTACACACAACTTTATCCACGCATTAACTCGCATACGCTTACCATAATTAAAGTGAAAGTAATTAATTATGCCAAAAATCGATTGCAGGACATACATATGTATGTATTTTTGTAATTGCAAGAATCTCGAAAATTTCAGTTCTTTAAAGTATTTGAACTTCAACACCAAACTGGAATGTGGCACACTTACAAGAATTCCCCAAAGAGTACAAGCATTTGTAGGTACCTATTGGTATGTGTGTATGTAGTATGTACGAATGCAACACTGTACATACATACTTTGATGGCAAAAAATGCCTTTTGTATATAATTAATACATACTTAAATATATGTACCGTACGTATGCGCATACATGCATACAAATGATGCTTTAGCATTGGAGTTAAAGCGTGGATATAAAGGAAGGAAGGCATTGTGCTGTTAAAATTGTATTTATAAATAATGCCCTTAAAAGAAATAGAATCATTAAAAACGCATTTAATCGATACGCGCACGAGACAGTAATACGAAAAGTATACATATCTTTTGCTGGGTTCATTAAATTTAACAGGGTGGCTGTTTGGTAGGTCTAAAAAAAATTTGAAATCAAGTCACTGATTTTTGAAAACTCTGTGATAAGTTCCTCAAGATCTCTTAGAATAACTACTAGAAATATGTAGAATTAAAAAACAAATGTTTATTTAAAGCTTTAAGGGTATACCAACTGTATCAATTAAATTAATTAATAATAAGAAATAAAATTTTTGAAGAAAAAAATTAAATTTTTATCCAAATTACACGCGATCTCCAATGGCACTAAGAAGGTTATCCATTGCTGCAAAATCTAAAAAATTATGTCAGTCCAATGACCTACGGTAGGAAAAAAAATTAAAAATGGCGGCTTTTTAAAAAGAAATTGAATTTTATTGAAAATTTTGGTCGTCTTTAGCCTGATAAAATTAGATTTTTCATTAGAAATATTAGACATTAACTGAAGTTTCTTCAAAGAACTTGATTATTGTGTCTATAAATTCATACAGAATGCAAGAAAGAAACAATTTGTAATGTATTCTGGAAAAATCAGGCTTCACTGACTAATGAAAAAAAAAAAACATTTTATGGTTTAAAAAACAATTTTTTAAGAAATTTTTTTATCGAATACTTATGTCAGAAATCAGCAAACGCAGAACACTCATACACTTTTTCAACCCGAAATCACCAGAAATCTCAGAGTATCATGAAAATTCAAAACTTCAATAGTGTTTTGGCAACGAACCAGCCGTCCAGGGCGTTCCCACATCTGTTAGGAACCGGAACGGATGTGGAATTTTGTCCTGTCAAGGACTGTAAACTTGGCGGAATTGTGCTATAACAATAACAACAAAACTATAAAACACCGTTTTCAAGTTTTTCTTCGACAGTGACTCGTATAGTCAAAGTGGCTTCAGAAAACTCATCGAAATAATTTTTTTCATACAAAATGTCTGTAAGAATTGCTTAAGTCTTATATATTATACCACATAATTTAGATATGAACCCTTCCAACACTAGTTTTTCCTCGATAGGCCCGACAAACAGCTGATATTTTCGCCCAAGCAAGCCAAATACCAGGTAAAACCAGTTACTCCCCAACTACAGGGTGCCCCACACATTACAACAGTTGGGTTATGCTTTTGCTCCTCGACATTTGTAATTTTTGCTTTTGCAATTTTCCATTATACTTTTTTTGTGCGGTATTTGCATTGGAATGCGCCGTTGCAGCGGGCGCATGCAATGGGTGGTGGTCGCGCAACTGTTTCGGGTTTGCGGCCGCTGCAATGCCAACGCCGCACTGCATTAATTCATTAGTTGCGCGCATAAAACGCTTAAAACGAGCTAAAGCGGCGCGCAGTGATTCCCAAAAATATCCGCGTGTGCCTTACTTCGATATATGAACGCACACACACACAAACATACATGCATGTATGCAGAAAGATGTGGTGTACGTGCAGCGGCACGAAGTTGAGTTGCTGACGCACTGGCTCGCTGACTCGCTCAGCCATGGCATATTCATGATTCGAAAGCAATTTAATTAGATGCCAACCGAAATTCGATGAAATTCCTTTGTGCGCGCCACAATGCAACGCAAGCAACAAAACTAAGTTGTACAACAATAAGAACAACTAGCGCAGCAGCGGCGGCTAAAACGTGTGCCAACAGCCGCGGAAAAAAACCGTTTGTATCTTCATCGAATTTCGCCGCAGCCCGTTGACAACGCTAACACCAAGCACAAGCACATACATACACATGTGTCTTTTTTGCTGTTTTTGCTGATTGTTGCATTACAATTCTACAGTTGCTCCGCATCACATGCAGATGTCAAGCTATTTTTAATTATTGCTACCGATTTTGTCCGTCCTCGACGTTGACTATTTTTCTTGGCGTTTATTTAATTTTAAATCTAAAAGTCGAACAACTGCATCATCGTTCACTCTGCGGTCCTTGCTTGCTCGCTTTTGCGGTTGCCGGCCGCGCATACCTTCAATGAAAGGTGCGCGAAGTGCAGCCGAAGGCATTCAACCAATGCCTTAGTGGGACTGCTCGCTTACTTTCTTCTAGTGCAAGGAATGCATGCGCTCATATCGACTTGTAAACATACATATTTACACACATATCTCCTCTTTATATACTCTCTACTCTCGTTTCTGGTTTGGTGTGCGTGTGTGTGGTCTGGTGGAGATAAACTCATCAAGCGCGCTTATCAGATTCGCAATAAATAACATGTAACGCCCCTTGATATGCACCAATATACACACAGGTATACACTTATACATACATACATAAAAGTAGGGAAATGCTGGTTCTTTGCGTGCAGCGGTGCACGTGACAGGCCTGTCAGGGAACACACGTAGGCGCAGCAGGACATCTTAATCCATTCTGCTACTAATACATACATATCTTTATATGTACGCTAGCAAATGCGTTAATTGGAGGTAAAAGAAAGTAAATTAGTTGGCGACAACCCTTGGTAGCCCGCGCTTATCTCTTATAGGTAGCAATTGATCTGCCATTAAGGACACTACACGGCTATTAGTAATGCGGTAGGCTTGATCTTATTAATTAATAAAAATTACAGAAGAAAAGTAGAATGAACCATTCAAGAGTGGGAATTCATATATACTTAATGGCAAGGAAGCATTTTGACTATGTAAAAACGGCGATCACAGAGGCTAATTTTATAAACTACTATCTCCTAGTCACTTTAATATACATAGTTTGAAAATATGCCTGTTTGAGAACCTAACCATCTTCTTCTTGTTCATTGGCGTAGATACGGCTTACTCGATTATAGTCGAGTTTACAACAGCGCGTCAGTCGTTCTTCCTTTTCGCTGTGAAGGTCTCCTCTTCCTCTGCTTCTCCCGACGGTTACTGCGTCGAATACTCTCAAAGCTGGAGTGTTTTTATCGACTCGGACAACATTGACGTTGTTGTTGGTGTTAATGCTAGTTCCAAGATAGACGAAATTATCTACGACTTCGAAGTTATTACTGTCAACAGTGACGTGGGAGCCAAGCCGCGAGTTCGAAGACTGCTTGTTTGATGACAGGAGATATTTCCTCTTGACTTGTACCAAACCTATTTGCTCCGCTTCTTTATCCAGTCTGGAGAAAGCAGAACTTGAAAAGTCGCACGGTAGGGAGTCGCCTTCTCAGAAATCTCTTTGGTATCGAACGGCTTGGAG
The DNA here is from genome assembly GCF_024586455.1 of Bactrocera neohumeralis. Lineage (NCBI taxonomy): Eukaryota > Metazoa > Arthropoda > Insecta > Diptera > Tephritidae > Bactrocera > Bactrocera neohumeralis. The sequence continues at coordinate 6,874,296 of NC_065921.1, forward strand.
ATGCTCTTCCCGATTCTGACGGAACTTTTGGTATTACTCAACGTCAGTTTACACAGCCCAGCCTGGTCAGTTGTTGATTTCCCAAGCGTAAAGTCACACTGATAAGATCCAATTAATGTTTTAACGGTGAGCTTTAATCTTACACTTAGTACGCTCGATAGAACCTTATATGCGAAGTAGGCTTATCCCACGGTAGTTGGCGTAGATTGGGGAATCGGGCTCACCATTTCCTGTTAAGCTTTCACTGCCATTCAGCAGGTTGGAGAAGTGTTCTCTCCTTAATTTCAGTATTCTCTGGACATCAGTTACTAAATCACCTCTGGGGGCTCTACAAGAGTACGATCCGGTCTTGAAACCTTCTTTTAGTCGTCGTATCTTTTCGTAGAATTTTCGAGCATTACCCCTGTCGGCCAGTTATTCGTATTCACGCATTTCGACTTCTCTCTTTTTTAGTCTCGCTTTCTTCTCCAACTCTCAGTATCTATCCAAAAAACTTATGTATGTACATATGTACATATATATGTATATTTGGATATATTTTCGTTAGTTTTCTATATCGAGAAATCTGACTTAGATGGTTTCTAATACGAGATCGGTTCCGTGATAATAATGTCAGGCATATCAACTGTAGCTGAATACCCCGTTCCAAATATACTCGAATAACTGTTCATCAAATCTTCACCTGAAATGCAAAATAACGTAACAACATTTTCGGAAATTTACAGTGGCATGAATTAAACACGACATAAAATGGAACTTGAGTGAAAAAAATTTTTAATATTGGTTAAAACTGGTTTACATACATATCTGAGCGCAGAACCTGAAAATGTTGGACATATGTAATATTATGTTTGTAATTTGAAGTAGCGAATCATAATCAATAAGGCACTCAATATCGAATTTTTTGATGATACGTTATTTTGCATTTCAGGTGACGAAACACTTTTATATGGCTGGGCGCCTATATATTTTCACTGCTAATAATATGTACATATATTGAACATACTCATATATCAAACTCGATTTCTTCCATTTAAAACAGCCGTTTGCCATTAACAGTTATGCGTATAGCGTTATAATGCCCTAGTGCCATAGTAGTGCGCCGGATATAAAAATAAAAGGACTCACTTACCAATTACTGCAATAAATTAAACTCATTAATATGAAATAGTTTAGCTAAATAAAGGCACGTCTGTCTGTATGTGCCCCTGCTTGTTTATATGATTATACATACATGTGTATGTGTGTACAAGAGTGCTCATTGAACGTGACCACATGGAATAATAAATGCATAAACGCTTGCACTATTAAGTCCCGTGAAGTTTAACTACCAAAAATAGAGCGAATAACAGCAAACACTACTCAACACTTGCCGAGTGCTGCGATGGAATGCAACAGCCGGAATTTCGTATTGTCGCACGCTCAGCGCTCAGCGCGCAACGCCGTGCTGCACAGTCATACTGCATTAACCAATAAATAGGCGGTTAGATTTGGTAGTGGCGGCAGACGATGTTGCACAAGCTGTGGCAGCTAATGTGGCTGCTGCTGTTGCTCTTGTTGTTGCTGTTGCTGCCATGGCTCTATGATGGCGATGCCGCAGCCGATGGCGACGCGGATGAGTCTGACTCTACCAACGACTGACAACATTCCGAACTCAATTTAGTGCGGGAATCGCATTTGTTTGCACTCTTTGTGCGCGCTACATGTGTTTTGATACTCCTCGAGCGCTGTACAGCTTGAATGTTACAAAATTGTGACAACAACAACAGCGCAAGCGCTCGGTGCCACACCAGTAGCAGTCGCCGGCGGCTCGTCGTATTACGCCTTCTGCTTATGCCAAATGCTCGGATGCCGCGTGCCACAGTGGCTCCAGCACACAGCCAAAATCGGGCGCAAATAGACAACAACAACAAAGTACATACACAGTATAAATATATACATACATATGTACATGGTTGATGTTTACATGCAACGCGTTGCATTGGGGGCAAACACACCCAATTCCTTGTTTGCAGCAATGCCCCAGTCTGCTCCAGTTAGCCGAAGGCAACTGCTGGTAACCAGTCCCGCCAGTCAGCTGCGAAGACTGTCGTCAGCCCATCGATGCGCATACGAAATGACGCTAAGGAATTCCCATTAATACCAACACAATTGAGGCACGTTAACGTGCATGCGTAAACACAAACATACACACACATACGCACGTAGCACACCAAAAGCACCAAAACACCGCGAAAGTAAAAAAAGTTAAATAAAGACGAAAATGAACAGCAGCAACAACAAGACAAACCGAACACGAATCCATAACGACAAACAACAAGCGCATACATACGTGCGCCAAGATGTCTCCATCACGCCGTGTTAGGCCGCTGCGGCAGCGCTTGCACCGAAAGTCGGTAGCGGCGGCTAGCGCAGGCATCATTTAAATTCACTTTCAATTCCTCAATGCCAACCAATTGAAACTACGAATGCCACAAAATATTTACAATTGCTGGCGGTAATCAGTGGAGGCGGCAGCTGTGGCTGTAGCAAGAGGGTGCTTGTTTTAAGAATGGGATTGAGTGAAGTAGTGTTTGCAAGAGTGGCAGATTTAGCGAGTTCTAAAAAGCTATGAAAATCTTTTTGAAATTTAAACATTAACATTCCTGCATATGACATTAATTAAGACAGTAATTTTATACTCGCGGAATATTTCCAATTTCTTACAAGATTTTCTTAACTGACCTTAGAGAACAAAACGAAAATCATAATACATTGCGATTTATTTTTTATGTAATGATAGTAATCGAAATAGCTATAATAACTGTTTTTTTTTTAGACAGCCGAAGGCCCTTGTTGCTAGCGTTGCTAAATATTTATTTGTTAAATAATTTATTATCGTACGAATTTCTTAAAAATAAAAAAAAAACATAAAAAAAGTTTTTTTTAGAGTTTTAGAGTTTTAAACCAACAAAAGGATTCCGTCAGGCTTGCGTTTTCTTCTTTTTCGAAGCAAACCTGTAAAATTTGGGTATTTAAAAACTGTGACAATTAATTTTCACGGGCTTCTCTTGAAGCCAACTTTACTCCATTAAGGGAGCTCTGCATTGACCGAAGCAAATGGTAGTCCGTTAGTGCAAGGTCAGGGCTATATGGCGGATACATCAAAACTTCCCAGCCAAGCTCTCCCAGTTTTTGGCGAGTCATCAAATATGTGTGTGGTCTAGCGTTGTCCTGATGGAAGACGAAGCCCTTTCTGTTGATCAGTTCTGGCCGTTTTTTTCGATTGCTTGCTCAATCTCATCAGTTGTTGACTGTAAAATGTAGAATCAATCGTTCGATCAGACTGGATCAGCTCATAGTGATTGATTCATTTCCAATCCCATCAAACACTCAGCATAACCTTTCGAGGCGTCAGTCTTGGCTTTGCAACCATTTGTTGAGCTTCGCCACGCTTAGACCATGATCTCTTTCGCACATTATTGTCGTATTCGATCCACTTTGCGTGTCTTGTTAGTATTCGCTTCATAAATGGTTCGATTTCATTTCGTTTCAGCAAAGAATCGCAAATGTTAATTCGGTCCATTAAATTTTTCACAGACAATTCATGTGGTACCCAAACTTCGAGCTTCTTTTTGTAGCCAGCCTTTTTTAAATGGTTCAAAACCGTTTGATGATGAATGTTAAGTTTCTTAGCGATGTCATGGCCGCTTATGTGACGGTCCTGGTTACTGTTTCCCACAATTTTATTGACCTTTTGAACGAAAGGTCGAACAGAGCGAGCTGCATCTTTCACATCGAAATTTCCAGAGCGAAGGCGAGCGAACCATTGTTTTACTACACAAACTGATACAGCATCGTCTTCGTAAACTTTCAAAAATCAAACCAAAATCAAGCGTAAAATTTCACCTTTACAACAATATATGGTATGAGACAATTTGATTGGTAGCACTGGAGATATACGACTGCAAAGACATCTATTGACAAAATACGAAAAGACTTTTTCGACTACCCAATATTTCTGACTTCATATAGCTAAACCTGATCGCAGTATACAACGAGTGGTACAGACCACTAAACCCACCTATTGAAAAAATATTGGATTTATTTTACTGTGAAACTATTTTTGTTTTGACATCCTTTCCGAGTTTTATTGGATCTTTAATCGACATCTTGGTCATCTTCAAGAAATTGACCGATCTACAATCTTTCAGTCAACAAGTTTTCGGAATTATATAGAAGTGGAATACAGAAATACTGTAACCAATGATTATTTGCATCAGGCTACACGATTTGGTCTAGGATCTACAATTAACAATCTGAAGATCTATAAACTTTTTTAATATTCTATTAAAAAGAAATATGTAAAATAAGAGTAGATGTTTTTCCGATTCTCAAGGTAGATAGATAGTTTCTTTGTTATTTTAATTTTATATACAATATATTGGCAAATTGTAATTATTATTGAACAAAAGTATGAACTGGAATGTAAAATAGTAGATGTTTATCATAACAACTTTCAGTTATACACGGATTATTTATGGACTTCATGCAATGCTTAGAACTAACTAACTAATAAAATAAATTATTATTTTTCCATATTTTTTTCTTACAGAAACGAGTAGCCCCATGTCAGCAAGAAACTTCCCACCTTCGTTTTGGAATAGCAATTATGTACATCCCGTACCCGCACCAGCACATCCGCAGGTATGATGAGCGTAGATATAAGCATGAATATTTACAAATTTGTTAAGCAAGCGATGCCTAGTAATATAAAGTTATCACAACAAGTTAACATTGTAACAGCCTATAAATTCTAGAAGAACTCGACCAAGACATTACAAACATCTGATTATTTTGTCTCTGTTTTTCAGGTTGGCGATTTGTACGCATCGGACGGTGGCTACGCAACCGATCCCTGGGTGCCACATGCGGCCGCCGCACATTACGGCTCCTATGCGCACGCTGCACATGCCCACGCCGCTCACGCGCATGCCTACCACCACAATATGGCGCAATACGGTAGCCTGCTACGGCTGCCACAGCAATATAGCCACGGTACCAGGTAAATGCAGTACACAAATTTTGTTTAATACTTTTTTTTTGATTAAATATGCGAATGTGCGCTTATTATTAGGGGGGGCTCAAATTTTCTCGAAAATAAAAAATAAATTTACAATTTTAATTTTTTGTAAGAATACTTTTCCTGGTGTTTAAATCAATTGAGATTTAAATAATTCTTAGAATTAAAGAGAATTTTTATGCAGGAAATCATTGAATGCACTTGTATTTAAAATAAATACACTAAAAATCAAATTTTGAAGTGGCTCTGGGAGGTATGAGAGATGAGGAAGTGGTTTTACACCACAAAGTTTATAATACCCTAAAGAAAACGTCGAAGTCCCCACAAATATATATTTATGGTAAATAATCAGCGTGACGAGCTGAGTTGGTTTAGTCATGTCCGCTTGTCTGTGCGACAAAGATAGTTTGAGATATCTTTTCATACGTCCTCTTTTCATCAAGAAACTGCTCATTTATCAGAACCACTGATATCGCATAATTATAAAGGGTGATCCATTTCGAAGTTCTCTACCTTTTTAAAGAAATAACACATAAATTTCAAATTCAAAGGAACATTTTTATTATTATTCGAAAAACCATTTGTCATTTAAAGATTACCTCTTTCAAATGTTTGCCGCGGTTACGCCTCAGATGGTCCATCCGTTGAATATGCTCGTTCGAGCATTTGGACTGCTAACCTGCAAATGACATGTGTGACTTTAGACTTTACATATCCCAATAAGAAAAAGCCTATGATATCGACCGGCCCAAAACGTGAAATTATCTACTCACCGTATTATTCTCTCAATATATATCTATTAATTGATTCGAAGTGTAGGAAGTGGCGCCGTCTTGTTGAAACCAAATGTTGCCGAAATCACGACCTTCAATTGCAGGCATCAAATAGTCGGTTATCATGGTGCGATAACGGTCGCCATTGACCGTCACATTTTCACCGGCATCACTTTTGAAGAAATATGGACCGATGATTCCACCAGTCCAGAAATCACACCAAACCGTTGTTTTTTTCTGGATAAAATGCCAGCTCTTGAATTTCTTTATGTTTCTCTTCGTCCAAAATGCATCATCGCTGAACAAAATTTGGCTCAAAAACGTCGGATCTTTGGCTTTGGTACTTTTCCTAGAGCCCATAAAGCGGAAGCGATGTCGCTTGGGAAGATAGAGCGGCTTCAGTTCTTGCACAAGCTGAATTTTGTACGCTTTCAGTTGAAGATCTCGACTTAAAATGCGCAAAGTCGTTGCTGCGAACGGCGCCGAATCAACTCTTCACTGCCTTCGTGTACACCCTCAGCTACGGCTGCTATATTTTCTTCACTGCGTGCTGAATGTGGTCTATTCGTTCGAATATTATCCAATAAATAATGCTGGGTCTCAAGATGGGTGATAGTGTTGTGTCGCTCAGTAGACCGATTATGTTGACCATAATTTGAGCGAATTCAAATTCTTCACAGAACGTGAATTTTCGTAATAAAGTTGAACGATTTGTAACCGTAAATGTTTTAGGCGTGTAACTCTTTCCATGATGAAACGCCAAACATTTCTGAAGAAAAATAACATGACAGCTTGACACGACTGACATGTGGTCTGTCGAAAAAAGGATACTGAAATAATTACCTCTACTTGGATCACCGTTATATGCTCGACACATTTGCAATTCAAGATGCTCAAAAAAAGATTAAAACGGGAACACCTTAATTAATATGGTATTATGTATGTTGTTCTCGAAGTCACATTACCTTGCACTTTTTATTTATTATATTATTTATAAATTTACAAGTTTTTATTTATATATGTATGTATGTGGACTGGATATTTGCGAAAAATGTTAATGTAAATATTTATTTGTTAGAAACTTTTCTCATTGCAGACTGCATCATGACCAACAGACCGCGCATGCGCTCGAAAGTGCGGCAGCCTATTCCAGTTACCCCACAATGGCAGGTGAGTAGACACGCACAAAAAGGGTATATACTCATATGTAAACATATATGTATGTATGTATGTACATTCATAGATATAGTTTTCACAAAGTTTAATACTTATTATGACGTACATAATGTTGATATTGTATTGTACATACACATGGTCAGAACAATATGTCCGCTCTCGTCCAAGCTTTTTTCTGAACTTTTGATGTATTTTGAACCATATTAAGATAGAAAACCTGAATTGAGAGCACCTTTCAAGGTATTTTTTGTATGAATACCTGCCTCTATTCCTTCATTCGGGTACCGGTCGGAGCAATGTCTAGAATTGTACAAGAAAGTCTCGTTTTTCAGTCACATCAGTTTCAGCTTGAGAAGACATAACTCTTTGTTATTCCTAGCAAAGCAAAATTATATCAGAATTTCATCAAAATCCTTCTGCCATTCGATTGAAAAAAAGAGAAAAGTACTAAAATATATATTTGGGTTAGAAGAAAGGCATGAACCGACAAATGCGACAACTTTTTGTGCATAAGCAAATGACCAAACCTCTTTCAGACGTGCAGTTGGATTAGCTATACCTTGGTTCGTCCATTTGTGAAAAGAAATATCATTAGACTTTCATTTCTACGAGCTTATGGGAGTAGATGAAAGTAAATTTAAGCCTCAAAGTGTCCTTTCATATGACTAGGTATTCATTTTTAGACATATAATTTATGAACAATTACATATGTATGTATATGAAGGTAACCATGACAACCCCAGCTGTTTAAAAGCATAGTTCAGCACAAGGGACCCTTTTGAACGCGGCGAAAATTCGCTTTGAAAAAAGGATATGCGTGAAACCGCACATAAGTGTATGTATCTACATACATATTACATAAATTTACATATGTATGTGTATCTTATTCGACCGTAAACACATAAAAGTTTACTTACAAACATCGAACGTCCCTTTGTGCTTCTTTTGTGTGTACACGAATACACACGAGTATATGTATGTTATGTACATATGTATGCGGTTACATTTGTAAAACATTTTTGGTGGTTACTTGTCCCCAAGTTGGTCTGAAAAATTTACATACATACACATGCTACTTCATAGCACGAGCATATGTGCCTTAACATGTACATATGTAACATATGCTCACCGCATACGAGGTCGAAAGGACAAAAACCATAAAACAATAAAAATGGCCGCCAGTCTGGAATGTCTCTGTCGTAAAATTAAAAAGAACTGCCACCCACACATTTCAAGCCGCTCATGTACACCCCTGAAAGAAAATACATACATATATGTATGTATATGTACTCGTATGTATACGGTGTGTTGTGAACCCAGTTGAGTTAAAAACGAGCATTTGTTCACGATTCTTTCGTATATTTTAAGGTATCGATTATATTTTCGATTTTTTGCCTGAGCTAGAGGTTTTTGTCAGTCAAAATACGATTGATATACTATAAGAGGCTCCTTATTTTATATGCGAGTCTTTTCGAACAAATATGGTGCTAGAGATAGGTTAAGTTAAAAGCTATAGACTATGTTATTGCCATACCCTAAAATATATGAGTTCACCAATATTAACTTTGAGCATACTAATCGTGTATTCAAGGATGGTTAAGGAACGCCTAAACTGTTGTTGTTGTAACGGTTATCTAGTCTCCGTTAGGATGGTAAAGTTCGGATGTCATCGAGTTCATCCAACGGTAGGGTCAGGAAACATGCTGTTTCGACGGGGTCAGACCATAGGGAGAGAGGAGTCAGATGTGTCGGGTGAGCAGGGCATGCAAAGAGATAGTTAGTGTCATGCGGAGACTCGTTGAACGCTGTAAATATACATATATTTGATATGTCGGGGTCGATTCTGGATAAGTAGGAGTTTAACCTACTCCAGTATCCAGAACGAAGCTGCGCAAGGGTCACTCTCGATTCTCACGGCAACTCGAGCTCTTCGTCTGGTATAAAACCTGTTATCAATGACATTGAGTCACTTTGTGATAAGACTAGTATGGTTACCAGGCCACAGAGAAATCGCAAGTAACTGCAAAATTGATGAGCAGGCAGGAAAGAGCACATCAGCCCCACTGACAGTTGATTGCGTCGGTGCTAGGCCCT